>NC_133650.1:130248567-130487411 GCF_009905375.1 Apium graveolens | reverse complement strand
GAAAATGAGATTTAAATTTTGATTTTGTAAATTCTGATCGCTTAAATCCTGATCCTGTAAAATCTGAGGTTAAATTCTGATGTCATGAAACTGTGGTAAATATCCAAGGGAAACTACAATGTTCAGGGGGAGCAAGTGAAGATTCTACCACAACTCAAGACTCTCAAGAAGCATCAGAAGGTCAATGGCTCTTCAAAATTCTATTCATCAAGTTGATGAGCCAAATTCTGATAATTCTGGAAACTCTAATCTTCAAATCCTGGGAGGAATCCAACTCAAATTCTGAAGTCTCAGAGAGTAAACTACAGGAGAGAGCATCATAAATGCTGGTGGAGACAACATAGCATGAGGAGGATCGGTTCTAGAGAAAAACTTCCATCTGCAGGGAGGGACTAAGCACATACACCTGATTTATAAATTGGAGATCCTTAAGCAGGGGTCAGAACTAGAATTGCTACATCAAATGAATGTCTCTATCATTTCCTTTCTATCTCAGGACCGAACCAAAGAAAGTGGAAGAAGCTCTTCAGGATGCTGATTGGGTACAAGCAATGAAGGAAGAGTTAAATGAATTGAAAGAAAAAAAAGTTTGGACCCTAGTGCCAAGATCAAAGAAAGATCAATGTTGGCACAAAATAGGTGTTCAGAAAACAAAACTGACAGTGACGGCATAATTACAAGAACAAAGCAAGGCTAGTGGCTAAGGCTACTCTCACAGGAGGGTATGATTATGATGAAACATTGCACCAGTTGCTAGATTGGAAGCCATATGAATCTTTTTGGCTTATTGCTCATATGAAGTTTAAAGTCTTTCAATGGATGTGAAAAGTGCTTTTCTCAAGGAGAATTGGAATAGAGGTATATGTTGAACAACCCTCTAGGATTTGTAGATCCAAATTCCAAATCATGTCTAGACTTGACAAAGAACTTTATGGCCTTAACAAAGCCAAGAGCATGTAAGAGACTTTAACTCAATTCCTTCTAGAAAGTGGATTTCACAGAGGTACAATTAATAAAACAATGTTCTACCTCAACATGGAAATGACTTACTTTTGGTTACAGGATATATGTTGATGAAATCATATTTAGTTCTACCAATACCAAAACTCTATGAAAGGTTTGCAAAGCTAATGCAGTCAAGATATCAAATGAGTATGATGGGAGAACTTAGCTATTTCGGGGACTTCAAGTCAAGCAAAATGAAGAGGGTACTTTATCTGTCAATCTAAGTACACCAGAAATTTACTCAAGAAATTGGAATGCAAGATTGTTCAACTGCATCCACTCCATGGCACTGTAACCAAGTTAGATAAGATACTGGGCATCAGTAGATATTACTAACTACAGATATATGATGCTCTTACTCTATTAACTGCAAGTACTCTCTGATATCTGTATGCTACTGTTCTGTGTGCAAGATTTCAGTCTGATCCAAGAGAACTCATCTAATAGCTGTGAAAAGAATTTTCAAGTACCTCAAGGGTACAGCTAATCTAGGATTTGGTATCTAGAATCAGATTTTAAGCTAATAGGTTACTCAGCATGCGAGATTTTGCAGGATACAAAATAGACAGGAAAAAGCACTAGTGGAAGTTGCCATTTCTTGGGGCACTTGGTTTGTGGTTTAGCGAGAAACAGAATCATTTCCACATCAACGCAGAAGCATAATATATTGCTGCAGGAAGCTGTTGTACACAGATCTTTGGATGAAGAATCAGTTACTGGACTATGGTTAGAATTTTCTAAAATACTATATTATGGAAATCAAAGTGCGATTGCTATGACAGGTAATCCAGTCAACACTCAATGACAAAAGCACATCAGCATTAGGTACCATTTCATAAGGGAACATGTGATGGAAGGTACAGTGGAATTGGAATGCATTTTATTTCAACAGATCAACAACTAGCAGATATCTCACAAAACCACTATGTGAAGCTACTTTTACAAGATTGGTAAATGAACTTGAAAGGTTTTCAGGTCTTTTCAAAATCTGCTTAGTTTTTGTTCCATGCATCAGGCTTTATGATCAGTGTTTACAGATGTCTCATCTCTATGAATATGTGCTTAAATTGTTATATATTAAATATTGATTGTTATCTGATGTGATTCTATATACTTGATAGTGTTTAAAATGTTATGTGACTATTCAATCCAATGAGGATTATTGTGCTAGATGCTGACCTAGTAGTCTTTAACATACTAGATACCCATGTTTGAATTAGTTGTTATGTGAAAATTCTAACACAAGCAAATTTGATATTGAGCTTAGTCAAATTTACTTTGTGTATCTTATTACTAAGTCACAAACTAGATTCTTGCTTCTTATCTGTCAAATTCTGATGTCAGTATATCTTAAGGATGAACCACATGCTTGATAAGCCTCACTTATCTGAAGAAAAGAAAAGAAAAGAAAATTGAAGTCAGGTACTCTGTTAGGTCACACACTGTAGAAGGGGGTGAATACAGTGTATAGCACAATCAAATCGAATTCAAAGAAACAAGTAACGAAAATAATTAACGGTATTAAAACTCTATTACAATGTAGAATTGTCCTCTCTCAGTGATGAACAAATATCACGAGAGCTGCTAGGGGTTACAATGAATAATATTCTCGATAATGATAACACCTTATAGTGTAAACCCTA
This sequence comes from Apium graveolens, assembly GCF_009905375.1. NCBI lineage: Eukaryota > Viridiplantae > Streptophyta > Magnoliopsida > Apiales > Apiaceae > Apium > Apium graveolens. The sequence continues at coordinate 130,484,763 of NC_133650.1, read as the reverse complement.
TGTCTGTGTTTATATACTACACGTTACATTGATACGGAATATAATTCTGCTTCCTAAAAATATCAATCAGGTACTTTTCTTTAAGTATTCCATTCTTTACAGAATTCCTTCTTCATGCATATCTCTGCTTACGTGGTCTTGATCTTCTTCCCTTCAATCAGCCGCCTTCCTTATCTGAAAGTTTCTTTAAGTCCTGAATTATCTCCTGAGAAATATCGCCTCGAACCTTAAGTACTGATAACTTAAGTTCTGATTCAGTAAATGCTGATTTCAGTTAAGTACTGATTTTGTCCTGTTTAAGTAGATCTGAAAACTAAAAACACATCATATTAGACATGAAATTATAAATATATCAACAATCTCCCCCAACTTGTAAATTAGCCTAATATACAAGTTTAACAGATATTGGATTGTATGTCAAAAAACATTAAGTACAAATGTATGAGAATTTAACTAGATAACTACAACTTACAGTCCTTAAAAGCTTTACCAACTTTAACTTCTGATAACAACTTCAGTTCTGTATACAAATCAGAATTGAGCAGTGTAGATCTTGACTTGGCTTCACTTTCTGATCTCTTCGATGTAAGGAGTGTTCTGAGATAGTTCTTAACAAACATCTCAGCATATCTGAGTCATCAATCATTCTCTTTAGCATCTTTAAGTTCTGCAATATTCACCAGTTGAAAGATAGATTAGCATATCTGAGATCATTAATTTTGTTTTCTCAACTACTGATCTAGTCTGATGATATAGGCTTTGTCAGACTCTAGTTGAATTCAAGTCCTAATACCAAGATATGTCTGATCTTTGCAGTATTAGGCTTCATATCAAACAAATCACCCTGTGATCTCTGTACTTGGGACAGTATGTGCTGTCAGACGTTATAGAAGAGCTTCTTCTGTCTCTGAATTGAGTCTTCAAATAGTTTGCAGTACTTTCTGTATTCTGTCCCACTTGAAAAGAATAAAACATGTTCTAATTCTTCAAAATACTTCAGTGGTATAGCTTTTCCTTATTGGTAAACCCTTCCATCTTTCATGAAATATAACAAGATGTGTTCTTCAAGAAGGTATGGTGACTCTATACAGATTCTAGTTGATTCAATCTTTCAGGAGTTGCTCCAATACCTGGTTCACTAAGGAAGTTGGATCATTGGTTGTGTTCTGCACTCTTCTTTCATCAGCACTACCCAATCCAGAATTATCTCTTGCTTCCTTTCCAGTAACCACTATTGCTTTCAAAACCACTTGCTGAAGTCTTCAAAGGTTGAGTCTGTTTGGCTTTAGTGAATCCTGGTAGGAGTAACTTTGAGGATTTAACATAAGCAATGTTAGAGGTTTCCTTTGACTTATCTTCTGATATCAAGCCAATTGAGCTATGTCAGAGGTTGATTGCATTGTTATATCAGAACTAACTATATCTTGACTCTGAACAACTTGAGCATATCAGAGGATGTCTTTGAAATCTTCCTTGAAGTAAGAGTAAGATTAGCATCTTCATCAGAAATTTCTTTATCCATAGGAGGCACATAAACCTTACAGGTTTACCAAATTTTTCTCTGCCCCTTGGACCTTGGATCTATCTGCAATTGTGATTTTGGCTTTTAGTTGCCACAGGATTTGTCCTTTCTTTTATCACAATGCCTTTACCCGTAGGAAGTTTCTTTTTAACAACAGAAGCTCAGATTTGGAGTTGACCTTTCTAACTTTAGTCTAGCTTCTTCTTCCATTAGACTCTCAAAGTCCAATCCTGGATTTTCTTTCAGAAATACTGTCTTGAAATTTCTCATCAAGTTCCAAAATTCATCAGAACTATCCTTTACCAGTATCAGAAGTTATTCTTCTCCCAGTATCAGAACTTGTTCTATGCCTTGTAGTTCCAGCTTTACTTGATGAAAGACCTCCACCTGGAACCATGACCTCCACCCATTCCAGAGTTTTCCCGGGTCATTACCATCATCCTTTTCTTCAGTGTCGATTTACATTTGAACTTAATTACTTTCTCCCCCTTTTTGGCATCAGCAGGTAAAAAAAGAGAGAGAAGCAATTCCACTGAGGATTGAATCTCATTGAGTTGAGTTGCTGAGAAGCTTGATTTTTCAAAAATTTCATCAATCTGAGACTTTTACTTCTCTTGGGTTTTCTCAATGTTGGTAATTTTGTCAAAGGAAGGTTGAAAAAACCTTTTCTTGTCCAACTTGATAACTGTATCTTGCTGATTTAAGGTTTCTTGAATCTTATCCACCTTGGTCTGGGTTACAGAGTGTTGACCCTGAAGGTGCCTTGTACTAAGTGCAGTAACTCGGAGCTGAGTTTTGAAATCATCATTAACTAGCATCTGATCAGCTTTTGTAAAGTGATCACCAAGAATCTTTTCAGAAGGAACAAAGGTAATTGTGTTCCACTCCTTAGTCCACTCCTGTCCTCTAGGAGTTTCTCTCCAAGGTACTGGTGCTTCCCTTGTAACAAACTTTTTGACTATCTCAGCTTTGAAGGAGCTTGTAGAGGTGCATGTCCAGAAGGACCAGCTGCATCAGCATCTAAATTGTAGCAGCATTACCAGTATCATCAACATTTGCATCATCAGAACTTATAGAGTCAATAGCTTCAGCATCTTCTGATAAAAGAACAGTATGAGAAGCTATGGAGGCTTCAACATCGTCCTCTAAGTGCTGAACTCCAACTAAGTTTCTGATCAACATCCATATTCTGATGCTCACCTAAAATCTGATCTTCAGTATCTAGATGTAGAGAAGGTGTTGTAGGCAATTATGGATTAAATCAGCATCAGGAATTGGTGTTGTTGGTGGAGTGACTTGAGTTGGTGGAGCTTCTAGATATAAAACCTGAGGCACTTCCAAGTTATGAATGTCAATTTCATCACTTGGCCCCTGGGTATCAGCATTTACTGGAGATACTGGAGGTGTAAGAATGTGAGTAGTTTCTGGCTCATGGAGTGGAGAGTGATGAGTGGCATGAGGGTTTGGATCAGCACAAGGAGAATTGTGAGCTTCAACAGAGTCTTGTGAGATCAGAGAATCCTGATCCCCTTCCTTAGCTGCTGCTTCCATTCCTTTACCAGAATCTTCAGGCCTTTTTTGCCAATGTTTGAATCTTTTAGCTTTTAATGATACTTTAGGAGCCGTATCATCAAAATTATGCTTTCTAAACCTTTTTAGGGGCCTAGAACTCCCAATATCAACATCCTCCTGAGAAGAGACCTTCTCAGCTTCTCGAACAACAAGTTCTGATACATGAACCTGTTCCTCAACATCTGATTCATCTCGCAAGAATGAATCTCCTTCTCTTTTGTTATGTTTGAGGTACTTTCTTAGTCCTCTTAGGTTTGGAAGATGAAGGCTGCACTGTAGGATCTGAAGTTTGAGGTTGAGAAGTTTGTGGTGGTTGAGTAGAGGTGGTAGGTGCTGATGGATGAGGTCAGATGGTTGAACATCAGGATATAGTACAGTGTACTTAACAGGATCATAGGTTATTAAGGCTTGTTTGACAGATAAAGGAATTAAGAGGGGTCTTAACACAACCTTCTTATTATCAGTAGATAATAGGTCAGTAAAAGCTCTTTTAGCTATTCTGTATGATGAAATTAATTCACCATAACTTTGGGGCTTATTATCAAAACAGAAACTATAGATAAGCTGACATAATCTAGCAAAATAAACAGTAGATCTATCTTCATGCATTATGTCCCCACTAAAACCTAAAACAACACTTGTATAGTCAAAATCAGTTCGATTTATGAGAGCATATGTCACACACCCCCAACTTAAATAGCAAAATAATTATAGCTATTACATCATTTTAAGGAGTATTACACAACCAAAATCCAAGATCTACAGTTTAGGGTTTGGAACAGCCCAACACTACCAACTATTACATCTGATTACAAATACCGAGTCCTCACACAACTATTATTACTTATTCTACCTGAGCTCGAACATAAGCATCAGCATCACAGGTCTTACGGGCAGTCTGCTTGAATCTAACCATGGCTGCTAGCTGTAATATCAGGGTAAGCAAGAAGTGAGCCAAAAGCTCAACAAGTGCTAACAATACAACGCAAAGCATAAATCGAGATATACCTTTAGGAATGACAATGGAATGACATAATCAATGATAATCGAGAGATAAAACTTATGTGAGTTGGCATCATTTTGCTTGCATCAAACCAAATTTTAAAACCATTCTTAATCAAATCATTTTATGACGCTACGGATTACAGCCGGTGATCAGCCGCGAAGTAATCCCGAACCTCGCTGGGTTCTAAAACATTATTGGGAATCCCTAGGCAACTTTTAAGCCTAATATAAGTGTGGAAAGGACTCGCGTCTCAGTCCAGATCCACCATTCAAGAAAACATTTGTCCCCCTTTGGGACTGAAAATCCATCTTTTATTATTTTGAAAACTGATGCCGATTATGACAAAATCTCTTTTGACTGAAATCATTTTTTTATCAGGGGATTATAGATCAACTTGAAACACTGGAAATATGACACTAATCTCAGGGCCATGATCCACTAGACTTTACTATATTAGGGTAATCGAGAGATTTCCATAAACAAGAATTTTGACAAGGAAATTAAGCAAGGCTATTGGATAATATGAAAGAGTAATGCCAAACTAGGCTTAAAGCAATGGTTGTAGACAAGGTATAGGTATTAGAACATCAAGAAGATAAGCATCACTGGTTCCAATAGGATAGAGGTGCTAAAATATAAAGGAAGTGATCATCAGCTCAAGATATAACAGGGTATCAAGCTTTAGGGTAAGGATAGGGTTATCAAACAATCATGAATGAATTTAAGAAAAGATTGGCTTTTAGGTATCAAGATAAAGTTTCTATCGAGGTTATTTCAAGAGTTGAATCAAAGCATCAGGGTGCAACATCAAGATTTCTCAGGGATCAATAGCATGATAATCAAAAGGATCAATAAGGTATTATAACACATCTCTATTTTATCATGGCATTAAACTATCATGAAAGACTTTTGAACTACTTGCAATACGTACTCGAGGGTTCATGGCATCTCTATGTAACTCAAAGATAAACAAAAGATACTCTTGATTTAAATATATCAAAATGACTCAGGATAATTGCATCGATATATATATGAACTGTTTACAGTAAATGCGAAGGTCAAGTTGAATCACTTGCCTTGAGATAGACTGGTCTGGTCTGACTGGTAGGAGCAACAACTGGAGCTTCACCTCGACTTTTATGGCAAGTTTTCCCTCGTCTCGAGATCCTACATAAATAATAATAATCCTCATTATAATATATTCTTTCCATCTTAACCTATTTACAACCCGAAATTAAACATGGATGGCACTTAGGCCTATACACACTTAATTCATATCCACCATTTATATTTCAATGTACACACGTAGCCACATAATCACATATCGTATATTAATACCAAATAACATCATATACACCATAATGCCACACTAGGCTTGGATGATCTCGACTCACCACTTATTTACTTGGTCGCTAACTAAACGAAGTCTTCGAATTTGGGCTTCCTAACTCAATGTGCCTTTCCTAAATTATCCAAAACCTATTGACCCTCACTTGTGCCTTTTGTTCTACTGACCTTATACTATCTTACAACTATGGTGGTCGACCTAATACTCACTTCTAAGTGTCCTAAAACTATGTGATAAGTGAAAGTGCTCACTGGTGCAAATTTCAGAATGGTAACTAAGGTTTCTTGAGTGCATTAAACACTCTTAAACTACAAGTTTTTCTTCAAAATTTTTACACAAGACTCTCCTGACCTAAGGGCATCTCACAAGCTTGATGTGGCTCAAAGGCCTGGCTTGGGCCTTCTTGGCCTAAGCTAAAGTCCAAGGCACCCCTGTTTTTCTGGGCAGAAAATGCCCTGACTTGAATTAACTTGTGACACATGGTTCTAGCTCATATCCTATGAACTATGGTTGGAAAAACTTCTCTGACATACCCTCTAACTAAGGCCCAATTGGGCCTAATGAGGGCCTACCCATGACATGGCCAAATCTCCCTATTTCTAAGTTGCAACAAAACTGTCCCCTGCTGGACAGATTTTGTTATTCTACTTGTGCACCTAACCAAATGACATGCAAACCTCCAACCAACTCCTAAAACCTATTATATACTCCCCATACTAACTTCTGGTGGCTTGGGCCTCAAAGTGCACATCAATGACATGGTCAAAACTCACTCTAAACCTCAGGGTACTAAACTGATTTTTCTGCAGAAACTATAACTCTCATTTTCCAAGGTTTTGACTTGACAAACCCAATTATCAACAACTAAATACTTAAACCAAGACTTATACTTGGTATTCTACTGAACTAACTCCCTTTTTCTCAAAATACCCTTGGTGAGATCATCCTTACCTATGGTGCAACTATGGCAAAATAAAAGAGACTACTCTTTACAAATCACAAACCTTTATGCTCTTGAAACAACAAGATATATATTTTTATAAAAGATAACCACAAATTATTACCATGCAACAAGAAGCATAAATCAATATTATCACATTATTCCTACTGAAATTAAGGCTCACTAACAAAATCTTTTCCAAATGATCAAAATCTTACAACAAACTAAGAGAATTCCACATGCATGCATGCCTTCGGGTTTTTCAAACCAAAACAACATATCTTCTACATATATTCCATCTTAAAATTGACATGCAAGCCTAGCATAAGGTATACCTAGATGATCACTTAGCATGCAAGGAGTTTTATCAAATTTTCACCACAAAATTCAAGTCATTATCACATAAACATGCAAAAATTGAACAAAACAACAAGAATGATTTCAAGGACCATTCATTCGGCTCCCATATGGTCATGGCCGAATGAAATGGATGGAAATGGCCATTAAATCATCAAGAGTTTCCTTCTCAAGACTTGGCACTTATCCATTTATTGTAGTCCTCTCGAAAACAACCTTAAATCCATAAGAATCAAGATTGTATTTTGAGTTTCACTAAAACCTTTACATGCAACCCTTAAACTTAAACTTTCTACTCAAAACTCTTTGAAATATGAATGATCATGATATAGGAAGTAATATTTACTTGTATGGAAGGTGGAAACTTGAATGTGGAATGAAGAAAAGGGGAGGGGGTAGGTTTTCGGCTAAAAACCCGAGAGGAGAGGGGGAGGGCCGAGAGGAGAGGGAGGAGGGAGGAGAAGTGTGGAGTGAAAATGGAGTGATCATCACTTTAGTTTTGTTTTTATGTCTTTGACTAGGCTAAATGTGAGTGGATTTAGGAAATGACAAGAGTAACCCTCTAGCTAAAGTTAGGCAAATTTGCATGCAAGGTCAAGGAGGTAATTTGGCTAGCAAAATGTGAGTTAGTGGGGTGGAGAATGTCTTCTTTGCCCTTTGGTTAAATAGAAGAGAGTTTGCATGCAAGGTTATTCATGTAATTTAATAATTATGACAACTAAAATTTATAATGATTTATTTTTATAAAATAAAATACAAGTTCAAAAATTATAAAATTTCTACCATAAATTAACTTGTATTTTTAGAGACTTTATAAAATCATTTTCACAATTTGTGTACAAAATGTCTTTTAAAAGAAAAATTTTCCAAAGCTTAGAATATTCCTTATAAATCAAAAATAAAGAAATTAAATAAATTCTTGCTTTGAAAAATCATATACTACCCAAAGCAAATTTATAATGCAGAAATTTTCACTCACACAAACGTACAAGCATTGAATATATTTTTATTTAACTTAATATTATTCACAAATAATATTACATAAAATGCCGGTCGTAACATCCTCTCCCCCTTAAGGGATTCTGTCCCCAGAATCTAAGAGAACAGATGAGGATACCGGGAACGCATATCAGACTCTAACTCCCAAGTCGACTCTTCGACCTTAGGGTTCCTCCAAAGTACTTTCACTAACTTTACTGATTTATTTCTAAGACTCTTTACTTGCCAGTCGAGTACTTTAACCGGTTGCTCCACAAATGACAGGTCTGCCTGAATTTCTACAGGTTCATATTCTATCACATGGCTAGCGTCAGGATTGTACTTCTTAAGCAACGACACATGGAACACATTATGCACATGCTGATACTGAGGTGGTAAGGCCAACTCATAGGCCACCTTTCCTACTTGACTCAAAATCTCAAAAGGACCTACATATCTAGGTGCTAACTTTCCTTTCTTGCCAAATCTTATCAACCCTTTCCTAGGTGACACTTTTAGCAACACAGCTTCGCCAATTTGGAATTGAACATCCTTACGCGCTGGATCCGCATACTTCCTCTGTCTATCTTGAGCAGCAAGCAACCTTTTCTGAATTAACTTGACTGAGTCATGCAACTGTTGTACCAATTCTGAGCCGAGAATTCTTCCTTCTCCTACTTCATCCCAACTTGTTGGTGATCTACATTTTCGCCCGTACAAAGCTTCATATGGTGGCATGCCGATACTGGAATGATAGCTGTTGTTATATGAAAATTCAATTAATGGCAGGTGGTCGTCCCAACTTCCAGCAAAATCGATTGCACAACTGCGCAACATGTCTTCAATTGTTTGAATTGTTCTTTCACTCTGGCCATCAGTCTGCGGGTGATACGCCGTGCTCATATTCAACTTCGTGCCAAGACATTCCTGGAATTGCTTCCAGAATCTTGAGTTAAATCGGGGATCTCTGTCTGAAACTATTGATACAGGTACCCCATGCCTTAATACGATTTCGTGCACATACAGATGAACCAACTTGTCCAGTGACGACTTCTCATTTATTGGAAGGAAATGCGCCGACTTCGTAAGACGATCAATTATAACCCATATTGCGTCATGTCCGGATTTTATTCGCGGTAGTCCTACTATAAAGTCCATAGCGATATTTTCCCATTTCTATTCTGGAATCTTCAGGGGCTGAATTAATCCGCTTGGTCGTTGATGTTCTGCCTTTACTTTCTGACAAGTATAGCACTTCGCAACCCATTCTGCCACGTCTCTTTTCATATTTGGCCACCAAAAGTTCTTCTTTAAGTCTTGATACATCTTGGTGCTTCCCGGGTGGATTGAAAATTTCGAATGGTGGGCTTCATGGAGGATCTCATTCTTTAATTCAGGTACATGGGGAATCCATATTCTGGATGAAAACCTTAGTATTCCTTGCTCATCCCTTTTTGTATTAATCTCTTCTCCAGATAACTGATTTTTCTCTTTTTCCATTACTTCCTCTTGATACTTCTTTATCTTTTCCAGTAGTGTTGGCTGAAAGGTCATTGCACGACAAACTTCTTTGACTTTCCCATAAGCACAAAGTTCCAATTCCAATTTTCCGATTTCTTCAGATAACTCTTTTGATGTTATCATCATATTCAATCTCTCCTTCCGACTCAGCGCATCGGCCACTACGTTCGCCTTTCCAGGATGGTAATTTATCGAACAGTCATAGTCCTTGATCAATTCCAGCCATCTCCTCTGCCTCATATTGAGCTCTTTCTGAGTAAAAAATGTACTTTAAACTCTTGTGATCCGTGTAGATTTCACACTTCTCTCCATAGAGATAGTGTCTCCAAATCTTGAGTGCGAACACTATGGCGGCTAGTTCCAAGTCATGCGTCGGATACTTTAACTCGTGCGGCTTCAACTGTCTTGACGCATATGCTATTACCTTACTGTGTTGCATCAACACACAACCCAAACCCTTATGTGAAGCGTCGCTGAATATTACAAAATTCCCTTGATCATCTGGAAGTACCAACACCGGAGCTGTTACCAACTTCTGTTTTAACTCTTGAAAGCTATTTTCACATTCTGCACTCCATTCAAACTTTTGATTCTTTCTGGTTAACTTGGTCAATGGCGTGGCGATCTTCGAGAAATCCTTGACGAATCTTCTATAGTATCCGGCCAATCCTAGAAAACTTCGCACTTCCGTAGGAGTCTTTGGCCTCTCCCAACTCATAACTGCCTCAATCTTCGCCGGATCCACTTTAACTCCCTCATTTCCAATAACATGCCCCAAAAATTGAACTTCCTTTAACCAAAACTCACATTTGGTAAACTTGGCATACAACTTCTCTTGTCGGAGTATCTCCAATGCTATCCAGAGGTGCTGCATATGTTCTTCTTCCGATTTAGAATAAATAAGGATGTCATCAATAAATACCACGACAAATTTATCCAAATACTTCTTAAATACTCGATTCATCAGATCCATGAATGCGGCCGGAGCGTTGGTCAATCCAAACGGCATTACTAGGAATTCATAATGCCCATATCTGGTCCTAAATGCGGTCTTGGGAATATCTTCTTCCTTGATCTTTAATTGATGGTATCCCGATCTCAAGTCAATCTTCGAAAAACATTTTGCTCCCTTTAACTGATCAAAAAGGTCATCTATCCTTGGTAGCGGGTAGCGGTTCTTGATCGTTACTTTATTCAACTCCCGGTAATCTATGCATAGACGCATACTCCCATCTTTCTTCTTCACAAAGAGAACAGGTGCTCCCCATGGCGACGTACTTGGTCGTATCACTCCCTTATCCAATAATTCTTGTAGCTGGCTCGCCAACTCTTTCATTTCTGCTGGTGCCATCCTATACGGAGCCTTTGAAACTGGTTCCGTGCCTGGAGCAAGGTTGATCTCGAACTCAATTTGTCGATCTGGTGGTAAGCCTGGTAGTTCGTCGGGAAACACATCGGGGAACTCATTAACTACAGGAATATCTTCCATGCTGGGGTTGCCTCTCTCTGAATCCACTACATATGCTAGGAACGACTCACAACCTTTTCTAAGTAACTTCTTAGCCTGAATAATTGTAAGAAATAGTCGCTCTTGCCTCTGTCCCTTAAATACTACCTTCTCTCCACTCTTCGTCTTTAAATACACTCTCTTGGTCTTACAATTTATCTGAGCGCTATTCTCTCCTAACCAATCCATTCCTAAAATTATATCAAACTCTCCCAGCTTGAAGAGTATCAAGTCGGCCGAGAACTTATATCCCGAAATATCAATCTCACATTTTGGACAAAATTGATTCACAGGAATCTTCTCTTGGTTCGCAATTACCACATTTACTACCTCACTCATAACCGTTTTATCACATTGGATCTTATCAACAAAAGATTCTGATATGAAAGATCTTGTGGCTCCCGAATCAATCAATATTTTGGCTTTGACATTATTGAGTAAAAGTGTACCTGCTATCACCTCAGAATTCTGAACAGCATCTTTCATCTTTAGATCAAATGTCCTTGCTGTTGCTTGCGGGGTTGGTGCGGGTGGTGGAGGTAATGCCAATACCTCAGCTGGCACGCTTGCACTGGTACTTGCCACGTTCATCAGAGCTCTGACTGGTCCTGTTGCCTTACACTCCCTAGCCATGTGTCCAGTCTTCCCACATTTGTAGCACGTAACTCCTGGCTTCGGCATCTTGCACTCATTTGCCAAATGTCCCTTCTGATTGCACCTATAACAGGTCATACTCAGCTTATTGCATACTCCGGGGTGCCTTCTTCCACAGTGCTTGCATTCTGGCCTCTGGAACCTGTTTTCTCCAACTTGCCCTTGGCTTGCCTGATTGTTCCCTTTTGATTCTTGCCTTTTGCCCAAATTTCCTTTCCTTTGAAAATTTCCGCCCTTCTGGAAACCAATCCTCTTTACATTCCGATCTTGCGAACTTCCAGCTTCAGACTTTTCTCCATAAAATGGAACCTTCCTCTTCTTGTTATCCCTCTCTTTCCTTGACTGCATCCCATTATTCTCAATCAGAGCAGCTTTCTGTACTACTCCCGCATAAGTTTCAAGCTCAAACATAGCCACCCTATCTCTGATCCAAGGCTCCAATCCTTGCTGAAATTTCTTTGCTTTTTCTTCCTCAGTGCTAGTATACTTTGTCACAAACCTTGACAACTCAGTGAACTTCTTCTCATATTCCAGTACAGTCATGTTCCCTTGTTTTAACTCAAGAAATTTTAGCTCCATCTGATTCTGCATGTACTTAGGGTAATACTTGTCCAGAAATAACTTCTTAAATCTCTCCCAAGAAATCTGCTGAGTGACTTCCATAGCTTTTACTGATTCCCACCAATAAATGACTTCTCCCTTCAAGAAGTAAGTGGCATACAGCGTCTTCTGATCGTCTCCTAACTGTACCAACTCAAAAGCCCTTTCCATCTCCTTGATCCATGTGTTTGCTATCACTGGATCAGTGGTATCATGAAATACAGGTGGATTCACATTCTGAAAAGCCTTGAAAGTGACAATTTGTCTTGGTGGTACTGGTGGTTCAGGTGGTTGATATGGCTCACGGTTATCTTGGTTTTCAATTCGTTGTTGAAGAGTTAGTTGTTGTTGAGCTATAGCATTGGTTTGCTGTTGCAAGGTTTCCAATAGTTGAAGAATGTTTGGGTCTGTGGTGAAGGTGGTTGTTGGGTTCTTCTTTTTGGGAGGCATGATCCTGAAATAAGAGTTGTGTCATAACAAATATGAATGATAAAATGATTCGAGGGTATCGCATGGCATTCGCATTTACATATGGGGTCAAGTTTCCAAATTAAGCAGATATGATGATAAAAACATAAAATAACAGTTGAGAGCAGATGGAACAATAGCACATAATTATTGAAATTTTAAAGGTCACAGTACATAGGATTGGGACATAGTCTGATTCTAGAAATAACAGGCTTATTTAAAGGAAAGACGGAAACAACTGGGGATTCCATAGAGTTTGATAGTACAACAACATGAAAGGTAAATGGAAAGAACTAAGGCTCCACTCCATCTGAACGGGGCTTGGTAGTCTTTTCCTCTCGAAGCGTCTTCACAATGCTCTGGAGCTCATCTGCCACCATCTGAATGACATACTGGCTGGTACGGTCCCGGTGTGCTGGCATCTCCTCAAGCTTAGTGTTGACGTACCGAACCAAGGTCTCAAGTCTCGCAATCATCTGCTCCTTGGGCTTCCCTTCGTAGTTTCGGCTATCCGGATACACGTTCTTCAGTCGGTCTATCAGTCGGTCGTACTTGCCCTGAAGCATGTCGAACTCGCGCCTCAACTCAGCATACACGTAGAAAGCAATAGTGTCGTCCGACCCAGAGGATGACGAGGAATGCGCCCTTTGCTGACAACCAATAAGAGGAGTATTAATAATAATTTACTTTACCTTCTCTCTCGCGTAATATCTATAACCTACACACAAATCCTATAACCTATTTGGGCTGTCCAGGGACTCTAAACCGTAGCTCTGATACCAAAACCTGTCACACCCCCAACTTAAATAGCAAAATAATTATAGCTATTACATCATTTTAATGAGTATTACACAACCAAAATCCAAGATCTTACAGTTTAGGGTTTGGAACAGCCCAACACTACCAACTATTACATCTGATTACAAATACCGAGTCCTCACACAACTATTATTACTTATTCTACCTGAGCTCGAACATAAGCATCAGCATCACAGGTCTTACGGGCAGTCTGCTTGAATCTAACCATGGCTGCTAGCTGTAATATCAGGGTAAAGCAAGAAGTGAGCCAAAAGCTCAACAAGTGCTAACAATACAACGCAAAGCATAAATCGAGATATACCTTTAGGAATGACAATGGAATGACATAATCAATGATAATCGAGAGATAAAACTTATGTGAGTTGGCATCATTTTGCTTGCATCAAAACAAATTTTAAAACCATTCTTAATCAAAATCATTTTATGACGCTACGGATTACAGCCGGTGATCAGCCGCGAAGTAATCCCGAACCTCGCTGGGTTCTAAAACATTATTGGGAATCCCTAGGCAACTTTTAAGCCTAATATAAGTGTGGAAAGGACTTGCGTCTCAGTCCAGATCCACCATTCAAGAAAACATTTGTCCCCCTTTGGGACTGAAAAATCCATCTTTTATTTATTTTGAAAACTGATGCCGATTTATGACAAAATCTCTTTTGACTGAAATCATTTTTTTATCAGGGGATTATAGATCAACTTGAAACACTGGAAATATGACACTAAATCTCAGGGCCATGATCCACTAGACTTTACTATATTAGGGTAATCGAGAGATTTCCATAAACAAGAATTTTGACAAGGAAATTAAGCAAGGCTATTGGATAATATGAAAGAGTAATGCCAAACTAGGCTTAAAGCAATGGTTGTAGACAAGGTATAGGTATTAGAACATCAAGAAGATAAGCATCACTGGTTCCAATAGGATAGAGGTGCTAAAATATAAAGGAAGTGATCATCAGCTCAAGATATAACAGGGTATCAAGCTTTAGGGTAAGGATAGGGTTATCAAACAATCATGAATGAATTTAAGAAAAGATTGGCTTTTAGGTATCAAGATAAAGTTTCTATCGAGGTTATTTCAAGAGTTGAATCAAAGCATCAGGGTGCAACATCAAGATTTCTCAGGGATCAATAGCATGATAATCAAAAGGATCAATAAGGTATTATAACACATCTCTATTTTATCATGGCATTAAACTATCATGAAAGACTTTTGAACTACTTGCAATACGTACTCGAGGGTTCATGGCATCTCTATGTAACTCAAAGATAAACAAAAGATACTCTTGATTTAAATATATCAAAATGACTCAGGATAATTGCATCGATATATATATGAACTGTTTACAGTAAATGCGAAGGTCAAGTTGAATCACTTGCCTTGAGATAGACTGGTCTGGTCTGACTGGTAGGAGCAACAACTGGAGCTTCACTCGACTTTTATGGCAAGTTTTCCCTCGTCTCGAGATCCTACATAAATAATAATAATCCTCATTATAATATATTCTTTCCATCTTAACCTATTTACAACCCGAAATTAAACATGGATGGCACTTAGGCCTATACACACTTAATTCATATCCACCATTTATATTTTCAATGTACACACGTAGCCACATAATCACATATCGTATATTAATACCAAATAACATCATATACACCATAATGCCACACTAGGCTTGGATGATCTCGACTCACCACTTAATTTACTTGGTCGCTAACTAAACGAAGTCTTCGAATTTGGGCTTCCTAACTCAATGTGCCTTTCCTAAATTATCCAAAACCTATTGACCCTCACTTGTGCCTTTTGTTCTACTGACCTTATACTATCTTACAACTATGGTGGTCGACCTAATACTCACTTCTAAGTGTCCTAAAACTATGTGATAAGTGAAAGTGCTCACTGGTGCAAATTTCAGAATGGTAACTAAGGTTTCTTGAGTGCATTAAACACTCTTAAACTACAAGTTTTTCTTCAAAATTTTTACACAAGACTCTCCTGACCTAAGGGCATCTCACAAGCTTGATGTGGCTCAAAGGCCTGGCTTGGGCCTTCTTGGGCCTAAGCTAAAAGTCCAAGGCACCCCTGTTTTTCTGGGCAGAAAATGCCCTGACTTGAATTAACTTGTGACACATGGTTCTAGCTCATATCCTATGAACTATGGTTGGAAAAACTTCTCTGACATACCCTCTAACTAAGGCCCAATTGGGCCTAATGAGGGCCTACCCATGACATGGCCAAATCTCCCTATTTCTAAGTTGCAACAAAACTGTCCCCTGCTGGACAGATTTTGTTATTTTACTTGTGCACCTAACCAAATGACATGCAAACCTCCAACCAACTCCTAAAACCTATTATATACTCCCCATACTAACTTCTGGTGGCTTGGGCCTCAAAGTGCACATCAATGACATGGTCAAAACTCACTCTAAACCTCAGGGTACTAAACTGATTTTTCTGCAGAAACTATAACTCTCATTTTCCAAGGTTTTGACTTGACAAACCCAATTATCAACAACTAAATACTTAAACCAAGACTTATACTTGGTATTCTACTGAACTAACTCCCTTTTTCTCAAAATACCCTTGGTGAGATCATCCTTACCTATGGTGCAACTATGGCAAAATAAAAGAGACTACTCTTTACAAATCACAAACCTTTATGCTCTTGAAACAACAAGATATATATTTTTATAAAAGATAACCACAAATTATTACCATGCAACAAGAAGCATAAATCAATATTATCACATTATTCCTACTGAAATTAAGGCTCACTAACAAAATCTTTTCCAAATGATCAAAATCTTACAACAAACTAAGAGAATTCCACATGCATGCATGCCTTCGGGTTTTTCAAACCAAAACAACATATCTTCTACATATATTCCATCTTAAAATTGACATGCAAGCCTAGCATAAGGTATACCTAGATGATCACTTAGCATGCAAGGAGTTTTATCAAATTTTCACCACAAAATTCAAGTCATTATCACATAAACATGCAAAAATTGAACAAAACAACAAGAATGATTTCAAGGACCATTCATTCGGCTCCCATATGGTCATGGCCGAATGAAATGGATGGAAATGGCCATTAAATCATCAAGAGTTTCCTTCTCAAGACTTGGCACTTATCCATTTATTGTAGTCCTCTCGAAAACAACCTTAAATCCATAAGAATCAAGATTGTATTTTGAGTTTCACTAAAACCTTTACATGCAACCCTTAAACTTAAACTTTCTACTCAAAACTCTTTGAAATATGAATGATCATGATATAGGAAGTAATATTTACTTGTATGGAAGGTGGAAACTTGAATGTGGAATGAAGAAAAGGGGAGGGGGTAGGTTTTCGGCTAAAAACCCGAGAGGAGAGGGGGAGGGCCGAGAGGAGAGGGAGGAGGGAGGAGAAGTGTGGAGTGAAAATGGAGTGATCATCACTTTAGTTTTGTTTTTATGTCTTTGACTAGGCTAAATGTGAGTGGATTTAGGAAATGACAAGAGTAACCCTCTAGCTAAAGTTAGGCAAATTTGCATGCAAGGTCAAGGAGGTAATTTGGCTAGCAAAATGTGAGTTAGTGGGGTGGAGAATGTCTTCTTTGCCCTTTGGTTAAATAGAAGAGAGTTTGCATGCAAGGTTATTCATGTAATTTAATAATTATGACAACTAAAATTTATAATGATTTATTTTTATAAAATAAAATACAAGTTCAAAAATTATAAAATTTCTACCATAAATTAACTTGTATTTTTAGAGACTTTATAAAATCATTTTCACAATTTGTGTACAAAATGTCTTTTAAAAGAAAATTTTTCCAAAGCTTAGAATATTCCTTATAAATCAAAAATAAAGAAATTAAATAAATTCTTGCTTTGAAAAATCATATACTACCCAAAGCAAATTTATAATGCAGAAATTTTCACTCACACAAACGTACAAGCATTGAATATATTTTTATTTAACTTAATATTATTCACAAATAATATTACATAAAATGCCGGTCGTAACAGCATACCCGATTTGTTGGCTGAATATGGGAATTGCATCAAAATTGGAACATTTGTTTGCAAAAGTTTTAGTTATGCAATCAAAGAAGAAACTCCATTCCCTCATTATGAAAGATCTCTTCAACTGGCCCAACTTTGCCAATGTCCTTTCATATCCCAGACTGGCCATCATGTTTTGAAGAACTGGTTCGTCAACAGTAGAATAAACACAGTTGTCAGGTAGTTGTAGTGCTTGGCGAACCGTAGACAATGTCACAATATACTCATCCTCCCCTGATGAAAAAATAATACTTAGGGACCCTTGAGCACCACCATCATCATATACACCGCTTCTCCAAAACTCCAGTACTTGAGTACCAGAGACTACTTCGGGTGCAGTCAGAGCATACCCAATATCAGAACTAGCAAGAAAGTCCTGAATGAAGTGAACTTCAGAGGGTGCTTCTAACTTGCTAAGAATAGAAGAGAAGTTATTAGGAACAAACGTAGCTCCATCGAAAATTATGTCCTTGGGTGCCATGAGAATTTGTGAGAAAGAAAATTGCCTGTAAGGTGTTTGAGAAAATGTCTGTATGAAAAATCGTCAGTAGATGAGAGAGAATAAAAGTAAAAAGAGAGAGATAAAATATGAAAGTAAATAAAAGATATTACAATCTTTTCTCTCTTTTACTCATACACGGTAGAAAAAGTAACCGTTGTGACACCTGTCAGACATGCAGCAGTAAAAGATAATTAATAGGCACGGATATTCAGTAATCATTACTTATCACATGCAGTTTTTCAAGGAAAAATCGTTCCACTTACCAAGTAATCCCATTAATCAAGGTTCTTCAGTTTTATTTTAAATTTTAAAACTGTTCCCACTCAATTTTTTTTGTTTTTTTTATTATTACTACCTTACCAATATTCTGTAAAAATATTTCCAATGATAGACTGGCCATTAATAAACCACGTAAACAGATACTGCCACGTCATAATCAGAACTTGATTTGTATCAGAGCTAAAAAGGTCATCAGAATATGGTTAGTATCAGGATTTAAAATGTTACAACGACTCAGAGACAAAATCTTGCATAAATATAAAATTTTATTAATATATTGAGAAAATACATTTCATGAAATTTAAATTACATGCTGAAAAGTACAAGATTGTCCTAAGCTACAAATCCTAACATCAACAGCTTTAGTCCTAAGCTAAGAAGCCTAGAAAAACCTAAGGGTGAAGAGAAATAGATAGCAGAAATTATTTCTTCTTCCTACTCTCAACAAAAAGAACAGCGAGACGAATGATTTGCTCCTGCTGTCGGAAAGCTTCTCTTCATTCCTCTTCCAGACGCTCAATATGGCGATGGTAGTCCATGTAGAAGAACAAGAGGTCTGTGAGGACCTCTTGGGGAACTGAGTCCCAGACATCATTAGGAATGGCAGTGACATGCCATTCCTGCTGCCATTCAGGACACCTCAAATTGATAGTGAAAGTGTCATAGTTCAGAACTAAGTTAAAGTGAACCATATTTGTGATGAGTGAAAAAGAAATGAGTTTGAGAGTTTGAGAGAAAATGAGAGATGTGTTTGCTGGAATGTGGTGTTAGTTTATATAGCCAATAGAATGCCAAGAGACGCAAGGAAAATTGAATGGTTATAGGTAGAAATAATTCTACCTCGTCTCCCTAGAATGATGAGAATAATAACAGCCATTGGAAGTTTAAAACAGGATTTAATGTGCACAAGAAACAAGTAAAAATTACTGTGCATAGACGTGTACCACAAACCTAAATTATGTTGACTGTTAATATCTCACCCAAACATATTCTGATTTTAAATAAGACTGTTTCAGATTGTTAGATATATTTGATAATGCCATGACTAATGTGATTTATGTTTAGTTTTCAGATCTTACTTAAACAGGACAAATCAGTACTTAACTGAAATCAGCACTTATACTGAAGTCAGAACTTAAGTCGTCAATACTTAACGTTCAGGAGATATTTATCAGAAGATAATATCAGGACTTAAAGGAAATGTTCAGATAAGGAAGGCAGTTGATTTACAGGAAGAGAAGATCGAAACAAACATAAGAAGAGATATGCATGAAGAAGGAATTCTATGAAGAATAGAATACTTGGAAGAAAAGATATCTGATTGATATATTTTATGAAGCAGAATTATATTCCATATCAATTAACGATTATTTATAATTGTGTAGTATATAAACACAGACATAGGGTTTACACTATAAGTGTTATCATTACCGAAAATATTATTTATTGTAACCCTAGCAGCTCTCGTGATGTTTGTCCATCACTGAGAGAGGACAGTTCCATACTGTAACAGAGTTTATTGTTTTGAATAAAGTTTGTTTTCTGTTACTTGAGTTATTAAAGTTCGATTTGATTGTGCTATACACTGTATTCACCCCCCTCTACAGTGTGTGTATGACCTAACAAGTGGTATCAGAGCCTATCTGTTAACACACAAACAGTTTAAGATCCAAAAACAATCATGTCTGAAGTAGAAACTCCAACTAAGCCCACCAAAACTGAAGAACCTCCAAAGACAGAAATCCAAAGCCGATATGAGACGATTAGAGTTCCCATATTGAGACCATCTGAATATCCCATATGGAAGGTGAGGATGACCATGTTTCTGGAAGCTACAGATCGAGAATATCTCGATAGAATTAAGAAAGGACCTCACAAACCAACCAAGCTCGTTGTTGCAGTTGCAGGTGAAGCAGCAAAGTCTGTACCAAAGGAGAAGAGTGATTACGCTGCTGAAGATATCGCATCAATTGCTAAGGATGCTAAGGTACGACACTTACTGCATAGTGCAATTGATAATGTAATGTCAAACAGGGTAATAAACTTCAAGACTGCAAAGGAGATATGGGATGCCTTGGAAACAAGATGTGAGGGAACTGATACGATTAAGAAGAACAGGAAGACAATAATTACTCAAGAGTATGAACACTTTGACTCAAAGGCTAATGAGTCATTGACTGATTTATATGATAGATTTGTCAAACTCTTGAATGATTTGTCACTGGTTGATAAGGAGTATGATCTTGAAGACTCAAACCTTAAATTCATGTTGGCTCTTCCTGAAAGCTGGGATTTGAAGGCAACAACAATAAGAGAAAACAATAATCTTGATGAAACGACTCTTGATGAAATTTATGCGATGCTCAAGACTCATGAACTTGAGATGGAACAAAGAAGCAAGAGGAAAGGAGGAAAGTCAAGAACAGTTGCTCTTAAGGCTAAAGAAGAATCCCCCAAGGCAGCTACCTCAAGGAAAGGCAAGGGTAAAGCTCTCTTCACAAAGTCTGATACTAAGTCATCAAGTTCTGATAGTGATGATGACTCAAAATCTGAAAGCTTGCCTGAGACGGATGCTGATGAAGAGATGATGAAGCTGTGTGCTCTTATGGTGAAAGGAATCACGAAGATTGCATATAGAAAGTTCAGGAAGGGAAAGAAGTTTTCCAGGAAAGGTGCAAGTTCTGATAAGAAGAATTTCATAAAATCTGAGGGCAAAGGAGGAAAGTCTGACAGAGGAGATTATACAATTGTCAAATGCTACAACTGTGATGAGAAAGGCCACATATCTCCTGATTGCAAGAAAGTAAAGAATGACAAAGGCAAGGCTCTTGTCACAAAGAACAAAAGTTGGACAGACACCTCAGATTCTGAAAGTGAGGAAAATTATGCCTTAATGGCAAATGCTGATATGGCAAGTGCTGAAAGCAGTTCTGAAGCTGCTGATTTAAAGGTACCTCAAACTGCTTATGCCTTTCATACTAATGATATTAATGAGTTGAGAAGATATCTTAAAACCATGTTCATTAGCTATAGAGATCAAACTTTAACATGTGAAAGATTAACTTCTGAAAATCTTGTTTGCAAAAAGAGGAATGATTACTTAGAAAAAGAGTTAGTCATGTTCCATCAAACTCTGGCAGGACTTGGACTAAAGAGTTAGTCATGTGAAAGATACAGATGATGCTTTCTATGTTAGGGATGAAGTGCTTAAAATGAATGTATCTCTAAAAGCTGAGTTAGAAAAGGAAAGAGAGATTATCAGGACTTGGACTAACTTTGGTAGAACAACTCAGAATTTATTAAGTAGTGAAAACTGGAAAGAGGGCTTAGGTTATGGAGAGGATAAGAATGATAAAGGAACTATAGATATTAAGCCTATAGTTGTTAAAAAAAGCCAAAGTTAAAACCTGTTAAGTTTGTAGTTGTAAAGTCTGATACTGAGAAATCAGAAGTTAAAAAGGAATTAACTTCTGACAAACTAAAACAGGAAAAGACAACTGAAGTAAATATAGGCTTAATGACAAAGAAGCAGCTTAAGCATAAGCTGAAAGATGTTAAGAATGCAAACAAGGTAAAATCACCTAGGAAAAATAGGAATGGAAAGGAAGGTGTGAATAAAAGCAATGATTATAAGCCTGTTCTTGATGCTCCTAGAAAAACATGTCATAACTGTGGAAGTTCTAACCATCTGGCTTCTTTTTGCAGGAAGAATAAGAACATAAACTCCTTACCTTCAAAGTCAGGAGTTAAGAGTCAGTCTGTTAGATATAAGCCACAAAATCCTTGTTTTCATTGTGGTAGTTTATGGCAGTCCATTTATACTTGTAAGGAATATCATAGTCTGTACTATGATTATTATCAAATAAAACCTTCTTTAAAGAAAGTTAGCATTGTTCCTTCTAGTGTAAGTTCTAATTCAAAGTCTGATAGTGTAAATTCTGATAAGAAAAATGTTAATATAAACTCTGATGCTAAATCCGCTGCAAATGTTAACAAAATTAATAAGGCCAAAGGATCCAAGCAAATCTGGGTCCTTAAAACTAATCATTAGTGGTCTTTGTGATTGCAGGGCAACAGGTCAAACATCCTAGTTCTGGAAAGTGGATGTTCAGGACATATGACTGGAAATAAAGCCCTGCTATCAGACTTTGTGGAAAAGGCTGGCCCAAGTGTTTCTTATAGAGATGGAAACATTGGAAAAACATTGGGATATGGCAATATCAATCTCGGGAATGTCATCATTAAAGAAGTAGCTCTGGTCTCAGGACTTAAACACAATCTGCTGAGTATCAGTCAAATCTGTGAAAGAGGTTATCTTGTGGATTTCTTTGAAGAACACTGTGAAGTTGTAAGTAAATCTATAGGCAGAGTTGTTCTGAAAGGATACAAGCGTGATAACATTTATGAAGCCAAGATTTCAACAAGTACTGATGGTTCTGCAATCTGTCTGATAAGTAGAGCAACAATTGAAGAAAGCTGGAATTGGCACAAGAAACTCTCTCATTTAAATTTCAAAAATATAAATGAACTAGTCAAGAAAGATCTTGTGAGAGGACTGCCAAAGTCAGTATTTGCTCTTAATGGCCTTTGTGATTCTTGTCAAAAGGGTAAAGAAAGGAAATCCTCATTCAAGAGCAAGACTGAATCATCAATCCTTGAGCCTTATCACCTACTACATGTTGATCTATTTGGTCCAGTAAATGTCATGTCTATTGCAAAGAAGAAATATGCTATGGTCTTTGTGGATGAGTTCACCAGATACACATGGGTGTATTTCTTGCACACAAAAAGTGAAACTGCATCTAACTTGATTGATCATGTCAGGCAACTAGATAAATTGGTCAAAGATTCTGTGAAAATAATAAGAAGTGATAATGGTATTGAGTTCAAGAATTTGCTAATGGAAGAGTTCTGCAAAAACCATGGAATCAAGCAGGAATTTTCTGCTCCTGGAACTCCACAGCAAAATGGAGTAGTTGAAAGAAAGAATAGAACTCTCATTGAAGCTGCACGTACAATGCTTGATGAAGCAAAGCTTCCAACCAATTTTTGGGCTGAAGTTGTGCAGACTGCTTGTTTTACTCAAAATGCTACACTAATTAACAAGCATGGAAAGATACCATATGAGATGATGAAGAAAAAGAAGCCAAATCTGAAGTATTTTCACGTATTTGGATGCAAGTGTTTTGTTCTTAAGACTCATCCTGAACAGCTATCCAAATTTGATCTAAAAGTTGATGAAGGAATCTTTGTCGGATATCCACTTTCCACAAAAGCCTTCAAAGTCTATAACTTGAGAACAAGAGTGGTCATGGAATCTATCAATGTCTCTTTTGATGATAAGAAGATTACTGGACTTAAAGATTTCAGTGATCATGATCAGCTGAGATTCGAAAATAAAGACTTAAATTCTGATACTGAAAATCCTGACAGTCTAAATTCTGATACTGCAAACTCTGATGGATTAAACTCTTATGTTATTGAAACTGTGGTGACTACGCCACGGAAGATGCACCTATGCAGGGGGAGCATACTCAAGATACAACCACATCTCAAGAAGCATCAGAACACAAATCTGGCTCTTCAAGTTCTGATTCGTCAAGCTCTGATAAGCCAAGTTCTGATAATTCTGAAAACTTAAATTCTGAAGAATCCAACTCAGAGAGCATAGTTTCAGGGGGAGAATCAGAAAATGTTGATGAATATAGCATGGATCACGGGGGAGCATCCAATTCTAGAGAAAACCTTCCATCTGCAAGGAAGTGGACTAAATCACATACACCTGACTTAATAATTGGAAATCCTGATGCAGGTGTCAGAACTAGAACAGCTACTTCAAGTGAATGTCTTTACAATTCTTTTCTCTCTCAGACTGAACCAAAGAAAATGGAAGAAACTTTTCAACATGCTGATTGGTTGCAAGCAATGCAGGAAGAGTTAAATGAATTTGAAAGAAACAAAGTCCGGACCCTAGTGCCAAGACCAAAGAACAGATCTGTTGTTGGTACAAAGTGGGTATTCAGAAACAAAACTGATAGTGATGGCATAATTACAAGGAATAAGGCAAGGTTGGTTGCAAAAGGATATTCTCAACATGAGGGAATTGATTATGATGAAACATTTGCACCAGTTGCTAGATTGGAAGCCATAAGGATATTTTTGGCTTATGCTGCTCATAAAAAGTTTACTGTCTTTCAAATGGATGTGAAAAGTGTTTTTCTTAATGGAGAATTGGAGGAGGAAGTATATGTTGAACAACCTCCAGGCTTTGTAGATCCCAAATATCCTAATCATGTCTACAGAGTTGATAAAGCACTTTATGGCCTTAAGCAAGCTCCAAGAGCATGGTATGAGACTTTAGCTCAGTTTCTTCTGGAAAATGGATTTCACAGAGGAACTATAGACAAAATACTGTTCTACCTCAACCATGGAAAGGACTTACTTCTGGTTCAGATATATGTTGATGATATCATCTTTGGTTCTACAAATGACAGACTTTGCAAGAAGTTTGCCAAACTGATGCAGTCAAGATATCAAATGAGTATGATGGGAGAACTTAGCTATTTTCTGGGCCTTCAAGTCAAGAAGAATGATGAAGGCACTTTTATTTGTCAAACCAAGTACACTAAAAATTTGCTGAAGAAATTTGGAATGCAAGATTGTTCAAGTGCATCCACTCCCATGGCCACTGCAACAAAACTGGATAAGGATACTGGTAAATCAGTAGATATTACTTATTACAGAGGTATGATTGGCTCTCTACTTTATCTAACTGCAAGTAGACCTGATATCATGTATGCTACCTGTCTTTGTGCAAGATTTCAAGCAGATCCAAGAGAACCTCACTTAACAGCTGTGAAAGGAATTTTCAAGTATCTTAAGGGAACAGCTGATCTGGGATTGTGGTATCCCAAAGAATCAGATTTTAAACTAATAGGTTGCTCAGATGCATATTTTGTAGGTTGCAAAATTGACAGGAAAAGCACAAGTGGAAGCTGCCAATTTCTTGGAGGCAGATTGGTTTCTTGGTTTAGCAAGAAACAAAAGTCAATTTCTACATCAACTGCAGAAGTAGAGTACATTGTTGCTGAAAGCTGTTGTGCACAGATTCTTTGAATGAAGAATCAGTTACTGGATTATGGGTTAACATATTTTAAAATCCCTATATACTGTGATAATCAAAGTGTTATTGCTATGACAGGTAATCCAGTTCAACACTCAATGACAAAACACATCAGCATTAGGTACCACTTCATAAGGGAACATGTGGATAAAGGTACAATGGAATTGCATTTTGTTCCAACAGATCAACAACTAGCAGATATCTTCACAAAACCACTGTGTGAAGCTACTTTTACAAGATTGGTAAATGAACTTGGAATGGTTTCAGGTTCTTTCTCTAAATCTGCTTAGTTTTTTTTCTGATGCATCAGACTTTATGATCAATATTTACATAAATTACTCTCTTTGTGTATTCTGTGCTTAATTGAAAATTGCCTAAGTACTGATTGTTGTCTGATGTGTATTTCTAAACTCTGATAGTGATATGACTATTTATGTGCCTATTCAATCCTATGAGGATAACTGTGCTAGATGTTGACCTAGTAGTCTTCAATATACTAGAGATCCCATATTAGAAGTAGTTATTTGTGTGGAAATCTATTGACACAAGCAAATTCTGATATTGAGCTTAGTTAAGTTTACTTTGTCTATCTAATTACTAAGTCGAAAACTAGAAGAATGCTTCTCATTTGTTAAGTTCTGATGTTAGTAAATCTGTTGAATGTACTAAGTGCTGATAAACCTCACTTATCAAAAGAAAAAGAAAATAAAAAGAAATAAAAATCAGGTACTCCTTTGAGGTCTAGAGTAAAAATATGGAAGGGACGACCCAAGTGCATTGCTGGTATTAAGTAATATGCATCAGAAAAGCAAATAATTATTTTTCTTGGTGACTTTTCATACTCTATGATTACTGGAGAAATACTCTGTTAATAGCATAAATTCTGATAAGCAGTCGTGACTCACTTACACTGAGAAGCCACTGTAAAATGGAATTTCAAAAGATGCATAAAATAAGCACAAAACAGTTGAGGTGGACTCATGCATGAACTCATTCAAAAGTAAACTTCAGAATAATGACAGATTTTTAGTAAAGTTCTTAGTTATGCCTTATTTCTAAGATGTACTGAAGTGAATCAGACTTTACTCTTTGTCTGATATTTTGCTTAATGCACACACTTACACTCCATATGAATAATGAAAATTACTGTGGCGTTCAATGTTGTTTTAGATGAACAGTTTATGTGTCAGATTGCATAAATTCTGAGGACAAGTTCTGATTAATAAGTCCTGAAGAACCGAACTCAGAATTTGTGTGAAGAATCACAAAGATAGGCATTCATTTTTTGAGTTAAGAAATCATGTTCTGATGATTGTTAAGTTCTGATATAAGTCTAAGTGCTGTTATTAAATTCTGATCCTCTACTTAACTTATTTGTGGTTAAAATCTGAAACAGTCCTATTTTTACTCAGAATATGAACGGGTAAGGTATTAACAGTCAATACAATTAGGTTTAGTAGAACACGTACATGCACAGTAATTTTTTTTGTTTGTTGTGTGCATTAAACCCTGTTTTACTTTTCCAATGACTGTTTTTCTTCTTCCCAGTCTAGGGAGATGAGGTAGAATTATTTCTACCTGTCAGCATTAAATTTCCTTGCGTCTCCTGGCATTCTCTTGCCTATATAAACCAACACCTCAAATCAGTCTACACATCATTTCTTTTCTCACATACTCACTCTTCTTTCCTTCATACCACCACAAACATGGTCAACTACAATATGTTTTTGAACTATGAGACCTTCAACATGGAGCTGAGCTGTGAGGACTGGCAGCAGAAATGGCACGTAACTGTCATTCCTGATGAGATTTGGGACTCGGTTCCCCGGGAGGTTCTCACACACCTCCTGTTCATTTATATGGACTACCATCGCCATCTGGAGTGATTGGAAGAAGAAAGGCTGGAAGCTCTCCGCCAACAAACCGAATCATTCGACTCGATATTCTTTTTATAGAGAGTCGGAAGAAGAAATAATTTGTTTTCTTCTTCCTGTTTTTCTTCATCGTCAGCCTTGTCCGGCTTCTTAGCCAAGGACAAAAGCTGTTGATGAAAATCTTGTAATGCTCTGATGTAATTTCAATTTCATGGATGTATTCTCTTAATATATTAATGGAATTTCTTATTTTTGCAAGATTCTGCATCTGAGATGTTTGCAATTTTGCTGCACTGTTAAATCCTGATATATCCATATTCTGATGACCATTTTTAATTTTTGATTTAAATTAAGTTCTGATTTTAAAATATCAGTACTTGTTTACTTGATTTATTTTTTGGTCATTCTCACACTTGATTTTTTTCAGAATATTGATTTTGCAGTAAAAATAATTAAATAAGTGGGAACAGTTTAAATTTTGAATTAAAACTGCCTTACCTCAATTAATGGGATTACTGGGTAAGTGGAACGGTTTTTCCTTGAAAAACTGCATGTGATAAGTAATGATTACTATTTTCCCGTGCCCATTAACTATTCATTATTGCTGCATGTCTGACAGGTGTCCAACGGTTATTTTTTTTAACCAAGTATAAGTAAGAGAGAGAGAAGATTATACAATCTTTTATTTACTTTTATAGTTTATCTCTCTTTCTTTGCTTTTACTCTCTCTCATCTCCTGAAGTTGGTTTTCCATACAGACATTTTATCAAACACCTTACAGGCAATCTTAATTTTCAATTTTTCTCATGGCACCTAAGGATTTGATCATCGACGGAGCTAAGTTCATTTCCAACAACTATGCTGCAATTCTAAATCATGATGAAGCGTCGTCTAAGTTGCATTTTGTGCAAGATCTTCTTGCACACAGTAAAATTGGGTATGCATTGACCCAACCTTCATTCTTTTCAAGCCAACAAGTTCTGACATTTTGGCGGACTGGGCATTTTGATAATGGTGGTGCAACTGGTACTCCCAGCATTGTTTTTGAAGGGGATGATTCTGAACATGTGGTAACTCCTGGAACAGTTCGAAAGGCTTTACATTTACCAGAAGGCTGCATTTTCTCAACACCGGATGAACCAGCTCTACAGCAACTCATGGCCAGTTTGGGGTATGAAAGGAGTTTGGCTAAGCTTGGACAGTTGAAACGAGCACACATCAGAAAAGAATGGAGCTTCTTCTTCGACTGCATCACTAAAGCCTTTGGAAATAAGTGTTCTAACTTTGATGTTATTCCTATAATGAGTCAGCACATCGTGTATGCTATTATTAACCAAACTCATTTTGATTTTGCAAGTGATGTGATAGGTTTTATTGGGGTTAGGATGACAGAGGATAGGAATGTTGTCTACTTTGCTAGATTTTGTCAGCTTATATATAATTTTTGTTGTGCTGATGAACCCCAACCTACCACTGACTTATACCCACCCTTTAAAATTGCTAAACGAGCCTTTAATGACTTGGTTAATGCTAACCTTAAGAAAACGGTGGTTAGACCTTTACAGATTCCTCAGTCTGTAAAATAGATCTTGGTAAATGCTGATCCTCAAACCTATAGATCTGTTTATCCTGATGTTCAATCTACCACCACATCTCAAACATCACACCAACCATCAGAACAAACCATACATACATCTATACCTCAACCCTCCCTCAAAACATATCTTAAAACATATCTCACACCTTCACAGACAGCTCAACCTTCATCCTCAGCACCTACTGCGAAGCCTTCATCTTCCAAGCCAAAGAGGACAAAGACTGTTCCTCAGACACCACATAAGAGAAGGAGGATTGTTCTGAGAGATGAGTCTGATAGTGAGGAACGGGTTTCTGCATCAGAACCTGTTGTTCCAGAAGCTGAGAAGGTTCCTTCTCAGAAGGATTCTGGAACTGGGGGATCTAAGCTTCTCAAAGGGCTTAGAAGAATGACTTCTACTGAACCTCCCAAGGAATTCCCACCTTCAAAGAGATACAAGAAACAGAGAGCTAAAAGGCCAGCTTCAGATGATGAGGAAGCAGCAGCTTAGGAAGGAGATCAGGAATCTCTGATCTCAAAAGAACCAGAATTTGTTGAAGCTACTGCATCTCCTTCCTCATTGTCTCCACCTCAGGAAGCTGCTACAGACAAGGCAAACACACCATTTGTATCTCCTGTACATGAAACTGTATCTCCTGTAGACCCAGGCACAAGTGCTGAAATTGATATTCAAAACCTGGTTGTGCCTGAGGTTCTCTACTTAGAAGCTCCAACATCAATTAATCCATCAACAACACCTGTTACTGATGCTACTCAAACTCCAGAATTATTTACCACACCTTATCTGCATCTAGATGTTGATGATCAGAATATAGGTGAGCATCATGATATGGCTATTGATTAGAACTTGGAAATAGATCAGCACTTAGAGGATGATGCTGAAGCCTCGATTGCTTCTCATACTGTTGTTTTATCAGAAGATGTTGATTCTGTAAGTTCTGATGCTGCAAATGCTGATGATACTGGTGATGCTGCTTCAAATGCAGATGCTGATGAAGCTGGTCCTTCAGGACATGCCCCTCCACAAACTATTTCTAAATTAGAACTAGTCAAGAAGTTTGTACGAGGAGAAGCACCAGTACCTTGGAGTGAAACTTCTAGAGGACAGGAGTGGACTAAGGAATGGAACTCAGTTACCTTTGTTCCATCTGAAAAGATTCTTGCTGAGCACTTGGACAAAGCTGATCAGATGTTAATTAATGATGATTTCAAGACACAGCTTCGAGTCACTGCATTGAGTACTAGACATCTTCAAGGTCTCCATTCAAAAACTCATGCAGAGTTACATAAAATTCAGGAAGAATTGCTCAAGCAAGAAACAATTAAGAAACTTGAAAAGAAAAGTTTCGTTCAACCTACCTTTGATAGAGTTTCTTACATTGAGAAGACCCAAGAGAAGCAACAGTCTCAGATTGATGATATTTTGAAAAATCAAGCTTCTCAGCAATCTCAGCTCGATGAAATCCAAACCTCAGTGGAATTGCTTGTCTCTCTTCTCTTACCTGCTAATGCCAAAAGGGGGAGAAAGTAATTAAGTCCAAATGCAAAACTGATCAGACACTGAAGGGGAAGGATGATGAAAAAGATGACCAGGGAAACTATGGAATGGGTAGAGGTCATGGTCAAGGTAGAAGTTTCTCATCAAGAAGAGCTGAAATTACAAGTCACAGGACAAGTTCTGATGCTGGAAAAATAATTACTACTGCTACTGGTAAAAGGATAAGTTCTGATGAACTTTTGGATCTTGATGAAGAATTATCAAGACAGTTAATTCTAAAGGAGAATCCAGGAATGGACTTGGAAAGTCTGATGGAAGAAGAAGCTAGACTTAAGTCAGAAAAAGTCAAATCTAAATCTGAAGCTTCTATTGGTAAAAAGAAACTTCCAAAAGTCAAAGGCATTGTGATAAAAGAAAGAACAAATCCTGAAGCAACCAAGGCTAAATCACAATTGCAGATAGATCCAAGGTCTAAGGGCAAAGAGAAAATTGGTGAACCTATCAAGGTTTATGTGCCTCCTGTGGATGAAGAAATTACTGTTGAAGATGCTGATCTTGCTCTGACTTTAAGAAAAATTTATAAGACAACCTCTGACATGGCTCAAGTTGTTCATGGTAAAGATAGAGTTAGTTCTGATATCTCAAAGAAGCAAGTAACCTCTGACATAGCTCAAGAACTTGATATCAGAAGATAAATCAAAGGAAACCTCTGACATTGCTCATGTTAAACCATCAAAGATACTCCTACCAGGATTCGCCAAAGCCAAACAGACTCAACCTTTGAAGACTGCTGCAAGTGGTTTTGAAGCAAGAGTGGTTACTGGAAAGGAAGCAAGAGATAAAACTGGATTGGGAAGTGTTGATGAAAGAAGAATACAGAACACAACTAATGATCCAACTTCCTTAAGTGAACCAGGTATTGGAGCAACTCCTGAAAGATTGAATCAACTAGAATCTGTAGAGATGGTTTATCATACCTACTTGAAAGAACACATCTTGTTGTACTTCATGACAGATGGTAGGGTTTATCATATAAGGGAAAATGCCATTCCACTGAAGTATTATGAAGAATAGGAACATGTATTATTCTTACTTCAAGTGAATGACAAAATAACAGAAAGTGCTACAAACTATTTGAAGAGTCAGATTCAGAGACAGAAAAGGCTTTATTCTAATAAGTCTGACAGCACATATCTTCCAAAGTACAGAGATCACAAGGGTGATATTGTTGAGATGAAGCCTAACTCTGCTAAGATTATAACTACCTTTCTGGGTTACAGGGCTGTGGAATTCAATCTTGAGTCTGACAAGGCGTGTTTGATCAGACTGGATCAGGACATAAAGAAAGCTAAAATTAATGATCTCAGGGTTGCAATCTTTCAAACTGGTGAAGATTCTGCAGAATTTAAAGATGCTAAAAGGAGGATGATTGATGAACTTAGATATGCTGAGAGATGTTTGTTAAAGAACTATCTCATAACAACTCCTGACATTAGAGAGATCCGAAGATGAAGCCAAGTCAAGATCTATAACTGCTCAAATTCTAATATGAATACAGACTAAAGTTGTTATCAGAAGTTAAAGTTGGTAAAGCTTTAAGGACTGTAAGTTGT
The DNA here is from genome assembly GCF_009905375.1 of Apium graveolens. NCBI lineage: Eukaryota > Viridiplantae > Streptophyta > Magnoliopsida > Apiales > Apiaceae > Apium > Apium graveolens. Next base: position 130,452,935 of record NC_133650.1, on the reverse strand, counting down.
GGTTATCTAGTCAAATTCTCATGCATTTGTACTTAATGTTTTTGACATCATCAAATATATGTTAACTTGTATATTATGCTAATTTACAAGTTGGGGGAGATTGTTAGATATATTTGATAATGTCATGACTAATGTGATTTATGTTTAGTTTTCAGATCTAACTTAAACAGGAAAAATCAGTACTTAACTGAAATCAGCACTTATACTGAAGTCAGAACTTAAGTCGTCAGTACTTAAGGTTCAGGAGATATTTATCAGAAGATAATATCAGGACTTAAAAGAAACGTTCAGATAAGGAAGGCAGCTGATTTACAGGAAGAGAAGATCGAGACAAACATAAGAAGAGATATGCATGAAGAAGGAATTCTATGAAGAATAGAATACTTGGAAGAAAAGATATCTGATTGATATATTTTAGGAAGCAGAATTATATTCCATATCAATTAGCGATTATCTTGTAACTGTGTAGTATATAAACACAGACATAGGGTTTACACTATAAGTGTTATCATTATCGAAAAGATTATTCATTGTAACCCTAACAGCTCTCGTGATATTTGTTCATCACTGAGAGAGGACAGTTCCATATTGTAACAGAGTTTATTGTTTTGAATAAAGTTTGTTTTCTGTTACTTGAGTTATTAAAGTTCGATTTGATTGTGCTATATACTGTATTCACCCCCTTCTACAGTGTGTGTGTGAGCTAACACAGATTTTAATCATAAATAAGTCAAGTAAAGAATCAGAGTTTAATATCAAAACTTAGACTTATATCAGAACTTAACAGTCATCAGAACATGATTCCTTAACTCGAAAAGTGAATGCCCATTTCTGTAATTCTTCATACAAATTCTGATTTCGTTTCCTCAGAACTTAATCATCAGAACTTCTATCATTACTTGTCCTCAGAATTTATGCAACTGACACTGAAACGTTCATCTAAAACAACAGTTATCGCCACTGTATTTTTCATCATTCATATGGAGTGTATGTGTGTGCGGTAAGCTAAATATTAGATAAAGATTAAAGTCTGATTCACTTCGGTATATCTTAGAAATAAGGCATAACTAAGAACTTTGCTCAAAATCTGTCATGATTCTGAAGTCTACTTTAGAATGAGTTTATGCATGAATCCACCTCAACTGTTTTGTGCTCATTTTATGCATCTTTTGAAATTCCATTTTACAGTGGCTTCTCAGTGTAAGTGAGTCACGACTGCTTATCAGAATTTATGCTATTATTAGAGTATTTCTCCAGTAATCATAGAGTGTGAAAAGTCACCAAGAAAAATATTTATTTTGCTTTTCTAATGCATATTACTTAATACTAGCAATGCACTTGGGTCTTCCCTTCCACATTTTTACTCTAGATCTTAAAGGAGTACCTGATTTTTATTTCCTTTTCTTTTTCTTTTGATTTGTGAGGTTTATCAGCACTTAGTACATCCATCAGATTTACTAACATCAGAACTCAACAGACAAGAAGCACTATTCCAGTTTCTGACTTGGTAATAAGATACACAAAGTAAACTTCAATTAAGCTCAGTATCAGAATTTGCTTGTGTTAAGAGATTTCCACAGAAATAATTACTTCAAACATGGGATCTTTAGTATATCAAAGACTACTAGGTCAGCATCTAGCATAGTTATCCTCATCGTATTGAATAATCACAGAAACATTCATATCACTATCAGAGTTTAGAAATTCACATCAGACAAAAATCAGTACTTAAGCAATTTTCAATTAAGCACAGAATACACAAAGATAGTAATATCAGTAAATACTGATCATAAAATCTTATGCATCAGAGCAAAAACTAAGCAGATTTAGAGAAAGAACCTGAAACCATGCCAAGTTCAATTACCAATCTTGTAAAAGTAGCTTCACACAGTGGTTTGTGAAGATATCTGCTAGTTGTTGATCTATTGGAACAAAGTGCAATTACACTGTAGCTTCATCCACATGTTCCCTTATGAAGTGGTACCTAATGCTGATGTGCTTTGGCATTGAGTGTTGAACTGGATTACCTGACATAGCAATAGCACTTTAATTATCACAGTAAATAGGGATTTTAAAATATGTTAACCCATAATCCAGTAACTGATTCTTCATCCAAAGAATCTGTGCATAACAGCTTCCTGCAGCAATGTACTATGCTTCTGCAGTTGATGTGGAAATTGACTTTTGTTTCTTGCTAAACCAAGAAACCAACCTGCCTCCAAGAAATTGGCAGCTTCCACTTGTGCTTTTCCTGTCAATTTTGCATCTTGCAAAATCTGCATCTGAAAAACCTATTAGTTTAAAGTCTGATTCTCTTGGATATCATAATCCCAGATCAGCTGTTCCCTTAAGATACTTGAAAATTCTTTTCACAACTGTTAAGTGAGGTTCTCTCGGATCTGCTTGAAATCTTGCACAAAGACAGGTAGCATACATGATATCAGGTCTACTAGCAGTTAGATAGAGTAGAGAGCCAATCATACCTCTGTAATCAGTAATATCTACTGATTTACCAGTATCCCTATCCAATTTTGTTGCAGTGGCCATGGGAGTGGATGCAGTTGAACAATCTTGCATTCCAAATTTCTTCAACAAATTTCTGGTGTACTTGGTTTGACAAATAAAAGTGCCTTCTTCATTCTGCTTGACTTGAAGGCCCAGAAAATAGCTAAGTTCCCCCATCATACTCATTTGATATCTTGACTGTATCAATTTGGCAAACTTCTTGCAAAGTCTGTCATTTGTAGAACCAAAAATGATATCATCAACATATATCTGCACCAAAAGTAAGTCCTTTCCATGGTTGAGGTAGAACAGTGTTTTGTCAATAGTTCCTCTGTTAAATCCACTTTCCAGAAGAAACTGAGCTGAAGTCTCATACCATGCTCTTGGAGCTTGCTTAAGGCCATAAAGTGCTTTATCAAGCGTGTAGACATGATTTGGAAATTTGGAATCTACAAAGCCTGGAGGTTGTTCAACATATACTTCCTCTTCCAATTCTTCATTGAGAAAAGTACTTTTCACATCCATTTGAAAGACAGTAAACTTTTTGTGAGCAGCATAAGCCAAAAATATTCTTATGGCTTCTAATCTAGCAACTGGTGCAAATGTTTCATCATATTCAATTCCCTCATATTGAGAGTATCCTTTTGCAACCAGTCTTGCTTTATTCCTTGTAATTATGCCATCACTATCAGTTTTGTTTCTGAACACCCACTTTGTACCAACAACAGATCTGTTCTTTGCTCTCAGCACTAGGGTCCGGACTTTGTTTCTTTCAAATTCATTTAACTCTTCCTGCATTGCTTGCACCCAATCAGCATCATGAAGAGCTTCTTCCACTTTCTTTGGTTCAGTCTGAGAGAGAAAAGAATTATAGAGACATTCACTTGAAGTAGCTGTTCTAGTTCTGATATCTGCATCAGGATTTCCAATAATTAAGTCAGGTTTATGTGATTTGGTCCACTTCCTTGCAGATGGAAGATTTTCTCTAGAACTGGATGTTCCCCTATGATCCATGCTGTCTTCATCAACATTTTCTGATGCTCCCCCTGAAATTATGCTCTCTGAGTCGGATCCTTCAGAATATAAGTTATCAGAACTATAAGAACTTGGCTTATCAGAACTTGATGAATCAGAACTTGGAGAGCCAGTTGTATATTCTGATGCTTCTTGAGATGTGGTTGTATCTTCATTATGCTCCCCTTGCACAGGTGCATCTTCCTTTGACATAGTCACCACAGTTTCAATAACATCATAGTTTAATCCATCAAAGTTTGCAGTATCAAAATTTAGACTGTCAGGATTTTCAGTATCAGAAGTTAAGTCTTCATTTTCAAATCTCATCTGATCATGATCATTGAAATCTTCAAGTCCAGTAATCTTCTTATCATCAAAGGAGACATTGATAGATTCCATGATAACCCTTGTTCTTAAATTGTAGACTCTGAAAGCTTTTGTGGAAAGTGGATATCCAACAAAAATTCCTTCATCAGCTTTTAAATCAAATTTGGATAGTTGTTCAGGATGAGTCTTAAGAACAAAACACTTGCATCCAAATACGAGAAAATACTTCAGATTTGGCTTCTTTTTCTTCACCATCTCATATGGTGTCTTTCCATGCTTGTTAATGAATGTTGCATTCTGAGTAAAATAAGCAATCTGCACAGCTTCAGCCCAAAAATAGGTTGGTAGCTTTGCTTCATCAAGCATAGTTCGTACAGCTTCAATAAGAGTTCTATTCTTTCTTTCAACAACTCCATTTTTTTGTGGAGTTCCAGGAGCAGAAAATTCCTGCTTTATTCCATGGTCTTTGCAGAACTCTTCCATGATCAAATTCTTGAACTCAGTGTCATTATCACTTCTTATGATCTTCATAGAATATTTGACCAATTTATCCAGTTGCTTGACATGATCAATCAAGATAGATGTAGTTTCACTTTTTGTTGCAAGAAATACACCCATGTGTATCTGGTGAACTCATCCACTATGACCATAGCATATTTCTTTTTTAAAAAAGACATGACATTCACTGGACCAAATAGATCTACATATAGTAGGTGATAAGGCTCAAGAATTGATGATTCAGTCTTGCTCTTGAATGAAGATTTTCTTTGTTTAGCCTTCTGGCATGAATCATAAAGGCCATCAGGAGCAAATACTGATTTTGGCAGTCCTCTCACAAGATCTTTCTTGACTAGTTTGTTTATATTGTTAAAATTTAAATGAGAGAGTTTCTTGTGCCAATTCCAGCTTTCTTCAATTGATGCTCTACTCAACAGACAGATTGCAGAACCATCAGTACTTGTTGAAAGCTTTGCTTCATAAATGTTACCATGCCTGTATCCTTTCAGAACAACTTTGCCTGTAGATTTGCTTACAACTTCACAGTGTTCTTCAAAGAAATCTAAATGATAACCTCTGTCACAGTTTTGACTAACACTCAGCAGATTGTGTTTAAGTCCTGAGACTAGAGCTACTTCTTTAATGATGACATTCCCAATATTGATATTTCCATATCCCAGTATTTTTCTAATGTTGCCATCTCCATAAGAAACACTTGGGCCAGCTTTCTCCATAAAGTCTGATAGCAGGGCTTTATTTCCATTCATATGTCCTGAACATCCACTGTCCATAATTAGGATGTTTTTCCTATTGCCCTGCAATCACAAAGACCATTAATGATTAGTTTTAAGGACCCAGACTTGCTTGGATCCTTTGGCCTTATTAAGTTTGTTAACATTTGCAGCGGATTTACCATCAGAGTTTATGTAAATATTTTTCTTATCAGAATTTTCACTATCAGACTTTGTATCAGAACTTACACTAGAAGGAACAATGCTAACTTTCTTTAAAGAAGGTTTTATTTGATAATAATCATAGTACAAACTATGATATTCCTTACAAGTATAAATGGAATGCCATAAACTACCACAATGAAAACAAGGATTTTGTGGCCTATATCTAACAGACTGACTCTTAACTCCTGACTTTGAAGGTAAGGAGTTTATGTTCTTATTGTTCCTGCAAAAAGAAGACAGATGGTTAGAAATTCCACAGTTATGACATATTTTTCTAGGAGCATCAGGAACAGGCTTATGATCATTGCTTTTATTCACACCTACCTTTCCATTCCTATTTTTCTTAGGTGACTTTACCTTGTTTACATTCTTAACATCTTTCAGCTTATGCTTAAGCTGCTTCTTTGTCATTAAGCCTACGTTAACTTCAGTTGTCTTTTCCTGTTTTAGTTTGTCAGAAGTTAATTCCTTTTTAACTTCTGATTTCTCAGTATCAGACTTTACAGCTACAAACTTAACAGGTTTTAACTTTGGCTTTTGTTTAACAAGTATAGGTTTAATTTCTACAGTTCCTTTATCACTCTTATCATCTCCATAACCTAAGCCCTCTTTCCAGTTTCCACTACTTAACAAATTTTGAGTTGTTCTGTTAGAGTTAGTCCAAGTCCTGATAATCTCTCTTTCTTTTTGTAACTCAGTTTTTAGAGATTCATTCATTTTAAGTACTTTCATCCCTAACATAGAAAGCATCATCTCTATCTTTCTGAGTTTGATGGAACATTACTAACTCTTTTTCTGAATAATCATTCCTCTTTTTACAAGCAAGATTTTCAGAAGTTAATCTTTCACATGTTAAAGTTTGATCTCTATAACTAATGAACATGGTTTTAAGATATCTTCTCAACTCATTAATGTCATCAGTATGAAAGGCATCAGTAGTTTGAGGTACCTTTAACTCAGCAGCTTCAGAATTGCTATCAGCATTTGCCATCAAGGCATAGTTCACCTCAGTTTCAGAATCTGAAGTGTCTGTCCAGATTTTCTTCTTTGTGACAAGAGCCTTGCCCTTGTCATTCTTCATTTTCTTGCAATCAGGAGATATGTGGCATTTCTCACCACAGTTGTAGCATTTGACATTTGTGTAATCTCCTCTGTCAGACTTCCCTCCTTTGCCTTCAGATTTTCTGAAACTCTTCTGATCAGAACTTGCACCATTCTTGAAAAACTTCTTTCCCTTCCTGAACTTTCTATATGCAATCCTTGTGATTCCTTTCACCATGAGAGCACACAGCTTCATCATCTCTTCATCAGCATCCATCTCAGGCAAGCTTTCAGTTTCTGAGTCATCATCACTATCAGAACTTGATGACTTAGTATCAGACTTTGTGATGAGCGCTTTTCCCTTGCCTTTCCTTGAGGTAGCTGCCTTGGGGGATTTTTCCTCAGCCTTAAGAGCAACTGTCCTTGACTTTCCTCCATTCCTCTTCCTTCTTTGTTTCATCTCAAGTTCATGAGTCTTGAGCATCCCATAAATTTCATCAAGAGTTGTTTCTTTAAGATTATAGTTGTCTCTTATAATTGTGGCCTTCAAATCCCAACTTTCAGGAAGAGCTAACAGGAATTTAAGGTTTGAATCTTCAATATCATACTCCTTATCAACTAGTGACAAATCATTCAAGAGTTTGATAAATCTGTCATATAAATCAGTCAATGACTCATTAGGCTTTGAGTCAAAGTGTTCATACTCTTGAGTGAGTATAGTCTTCCTATTCTTTTTAATCGAATCAGTTCCCTGGAATCTTGTCCCCAAGGCATCCCATATCTCCTTTGCAGTCTTGCAGTTAATTACCATGTTTGACATTACATTATCAATGGCACTATGCAGCAAGTATCATACCTTAGCATCCTTAGCAATTGATGCGATATGTTCAGCAGTGTAATCACTCTTCTCCTTTGGTACAAACTTTGCTGCTTCACCTGCAACTACAACAACGAGTTTTGTTGGCTTGTGAGGTCCTTCATTGATTCTGTCAAGATATTCTGGATATGTAGCTTCCAGAAACATAGTCATCCTCACCTTCCATATGGGATACTCAGATGGTTTCAGTATGGGAACTCTGATAGCCTCATATCGACTATGGATTTGAGTCTTTGGCGGTTCTTCAGTTTTGGTGGGCTTGGTTGGAGTTTCTACTTCAGACATGATTTTTTTTTATCTTAAACTGTTTGTGTGTTAACAGATATGCTCTGATTCCACTTGTTAGGTCACACACACTGTAGAAGGGGGTTGAATACATTGTATAGCACAATCAAATCGAATTCAAAGAACACAAGTAACAGAAAACAAACTTTATTAAACTCTGTTATAATGTAGAACTGTTCTCTCTCAGTGATGAACAAATATCACGAGAGCTGCTAGGGTTACAATGAATAATATTCTCGATAATGATAACACTTATAGTGTAAACCCTATGTATGTGTTTATATAATAAACAGTTACAAGATAATCGCTAATTGATACGAAATATAATTCTGCTTCCTAAAATATATCAATCAGTTATCTTTTCTTCCAAGTATTCCATTCTTTACAGAATTCCTTCTTCATGCATATCTCTTCTTACGTTTGTCTTGATCTTCTTTCCTTTCAATCAGCCGCCTTCCTTATCTGAAAGTTTCCTTTAAGTCCTGATATTATCTCCTGATAAATATGTCCTGAACCTTAAGTACTGATAACTTAAGTTCTGACTTCAGTATAAATGCTGATTTCAGTTAAGTACTGATTTGTCCTGTTTAAGTAAGGTCTGAAAACTAAACACAAATCATATTAGACATGACATTATCAAATATATCTAACATACTCCTTTGAGATCTAGAGTAAATATGTGGAAGGGAAGAACCAAGTGCATTACCGGTATTAAGTTATATGCATTAGAAAAGCAAATAAATTTTTCTTGGTGACTTTTCACATTCTCTGATTACTGGAGAAATACTCTGATAATAGAATAAATTCTGATAGCATTTGTGACTCACTTACACTGAGAAGCCACTGTAAAAAGAATGTTAAAAGATGCATAAAATGAGCATAAACAGTTGAGGTGGACTCTTGCATAAATTTATTCTATAGTAGACTTCATTATTAAAGACATATTTTAAGCACTTTTCTTAGTTATGGCTTATTTCTAAGATTACTGAAGTTTATCAGACTTTAATCTTTATCTGATATTTTGCTAATGCACACACTCTCACTCCATATGAATGATGAAAATTACTGTGGTGATTAAGTTGTTTTTGACAAACAGTTAAGTGTCATTTGCATAAATTCTGAGGAAAAGTTCTGATGATTAAACTCTAAAGAAACAAGTCAGTATTTCTATGAAGAATCACAGAAACAAACATTCACTTTTTGAGTACAGAAGCCATGTTCTGATGATCATTAAATTCTGATTATAGTCAAGTTCTGATGCAAATCCTGATGGAAACTCTGATGTTTACGTGGCATTATTTATTTACTAGACTTATTTGTGGTAAATACTGTAACGGTCATATTTTATCAGAATATATTTAAGTGAGGTAAAAACAGTCATAATCATTTAGTTAGTGGGAAACGTGTTTGCCTTGAAAAAATGCAAGTGCCCAATAATTACTGCTTATTACTCGTGCCCACCAACTACTGCTTTAACTGTTTACTGGCTGACAGGTGTAAAGTGTATGTTTTACTTCCAAAGAGAGCTGTTGAGTGGAGAGAGTATATATATATAGGAACTCAAGTACTGGAGTTTTGGAGGAGTGGTGTATATGATGATGGTGGTTCAAAAGGATCCCCTAGTATTATTTTCACAACAGGGGAGGATGAACATGTGGTGACTGTGTTTATAATTCACCAAGCTCTACATCTGCCAAAAGACTCCACTTTTAATTCAACAGTTGAGGAACCAGCTCTTCAACAGATGATGGCCAATCTTGGCTATGAGAAAAGTTTGACAAAGCTTGGACAATTGAAGAGGCCCCACATCAGGAGGGAGTGGAGTTTCTTTTTCGACTGCATCACAAAGGCCTTTTCCAATAATTGCTCCAATTTTGATGCTATACCCAAACTGAGTCAGCAAATCGGGTATGCTCTCTTAAATCAAACACATTTTGATTATGCAAGTGCTGTTTTGGGATTTATAGGTGATAGGATGACAGAAGATAGAAACACAATTATTTTGCTAGATTCTGTCACCCCAACTAGCTAGCGAGTTGATTGAACCCTTTAAACTTGCTAAAAGGGCCTTCACTGACTTATTATCTACTGATAATAAGAAGACTGTACTAAGAGCCCTCACAACAACCATCAGTACCTACCATCAGAACTTCATCTTCTATTCCTAAAAGAGCAAAGTATGTTCCTAAGTCTCCACCAAGGAAAAGAATGATGATTCTTAGGGATGAATCTGATGAAGAAGAGGAGCAAGTCCAGGTTCATGCATCAGAACATGTGACAGTTGAAGCTGAAAATGTGATTTTTCAGAAGACAGTAGAAGCTGCAGGGTCAACCCATCAGAAAAATACTGAAGCTGAGGGTTCTGATAATTTGAAGAGGAAAAGAACTGTAAGTTCTGATGCTGCTCAAGTAACTCCTTCACTATCAAGGATATTAAAGAAAATGAGGGCAGTAAGGCATATGGCTAAGCCTCCATCTGAGGATACTAAAGAAGCTGAGGAAGGGGATCAGGAATCTCTGATCTCAAAGCCAATAGTAATTGAATCTTTGCCACCCCCAACTCAGGCTGAAGACACTGTTCAGGATACAGTGATCACACCCCCTGTCTCTCATCTTCATGACAATGTTACATTTGAAGATTCAGGATTAAGTCCTGAAATTGACATCCATAGGTTGCACATTCCAACTGTTCTTTATCTAGAAGCTCCATCGGCAATTCAGCCATCTACAATTAATTCTCCAATCTTATAGGCTGAGATACCATCTACACCAATTCTGGATCAAGAACCTGGAGATCAGAATTTAGATGAAGTTGTTCCAGAATCTCCTATAACCTCATACACTCTTGTGTTATCAGAGGATAACGAGTCCTCTTCAAGTTCTGGAGACAGTGTTTCAGTAGATACTCCAGCTCCCATTCTTGGAAAGGAGGCACTTATTGAAATGTTTGTTAAGCAAGCTGCTCCTATTCCTTGGGAAGAAACTCACAGAGGTGTTGAGTGGACCAAGAAGTGGAATGAATCTGATTTCATTCCAAGCTCTAAAGTTCTGTCAGAACATATTTCCAAAGCTGAAGAGCTGATGACAAATTCTGATTTTAAGCACCAACTCAAGGTCACTGCTCTAAGTATCAAGTCTCTTCAAGGTCAATACTCTACAACTCATGAAAAGGTTGACAAACTTCTTGAAAAAGCTGAAAAGCTAGATATGGAGATCAAGCTAGATAAAAAAAGAGGTTTATCAGACCTATTTCTGAGAAAGTTGAAGCCATTGAGAAGGTTCAAGAACAGCAACAAGCCAAATTACCGAGGTCCTGCAGAATCAAGCTTCTCAAAAAGCTCAATTGGATGAGATTCAATCTTGAATAGAACTTCTTCTCTCTCTCCTATTACCAGATGATGTCAAAAAGGGAGCGAAGGTAGTTAAGTCCAAATGCTCACCTACGCAAATACTGAAGAAGAAGGATAATAAAGGTGATGACCAGGGAAACTCTGATAAGAGTACAGGTCAAGGAAAAGTTCAAGGAAAATATTAACATAAAGTAATTTCTGATGTTAGCAAATCTTCTACACAGAACAAGTCAAGTTATGATGCTGTGAATGCTAAAAGTCTGATATCAAGTTCTGATAAGCAAAGTATGATGACAAAGCCTGATGTTCTGATTCAAGGTGGAAGTCAAGACTCTTAGAAGTTTCTGCAAACTCTAAAGCTCAAGGGAAAGCAGACTACTGTCTACTATAAAGATCCTAAAATTCAGACACTTGATGAAGAGATCGCTAGAAGACTATTTCTCAAGCATAATCCTGGTATGGATTTAGAGAATCTCAAGGAGGAAGAAGCTAGATTTGCAGCTGAGAAGACAAATCTAAAGTCTAAAGCTTCTGATGCTAAGAAACCTCCAAGGCCTAAGGTAAAAGGCATTGTGATCAAGGAAAAGTCAAATTCTGAGGCTTCAAAGCCCATGACAAGATCACAGATTGATCCCAAAGATAAAGGGAAAGGAAAAGTTGATGAACCAACAAAGCCACAGGAGATGAAGATTCCTCAAATCCTGATGAAACCTGTGTGCAAAATAGTTCAAGTTTATGATGATACTGTTGTTGAAGATGAAACTGTTCAAATTCTGAAAAGAAGGAAGATAACTGAAGAATCCAAGACAACCTCTGACAAAGCTCAAGTTGTTCAGAATGAAGAAAAGCCAGCAACAGAAGAAACAACAAATTCTGATCAAGTTATCAAGAAATCAACCTCTGATAGTGCTCAAGTTGATTTAGACAAGATGAAAGTTGTTGATAAAAAGAAACTCCTATGGAAGAATGTCAAACCATCAGATCCAAAGAAAAGCCAATTGTTATATGATTTTATGACTATTGGGTTAAATGCTAGAGAACCAAGAGACAGAGCAGGGCTAGGTTCTGATGAAGCTAAGATCAAGACATGAGTTGAAGTTGCTACTAGAGATCCATTTTTGTTAACTGACAGACCTTTTGAAGATGTTACAGAAATACCTTGATAAAGTTATCTCTGTTCAAGTGGTACTGGATGCTCATGATAAACATAATGTCAAAGAAAATCTGATTCTATTTCTTGAAGATGGAAGAACATATCAAATGTCAGAATCAGATGTGCTGAACAAATCCCTGAAAGAAATTCAATTCTTTCATTATCTTTTAAAGATAAAGTATGAGATTACCGGGAGATGGTCAAATTTCATTATGAAGACCATAAGAGATAAAGCAAGAATTTCTGGTTCAAGGGTTACATAATTCATTCCAAACATAGTTGAAGATGATGAGAGTGAAATTCCAATGAAGAAGGATTATGCTAAACTTGAAGTCATTCTGGAAGAGAAATGTCTGTGCTACAATGAAGATTCTTCTCATCCAAGGGTGATCAGACTTGGTGATGGTTTAGAAAGAAACCATATCTCAGCACTAAGGACTGCAATCTACCAGATTGGAAGTCAGGGTGAAGAATTGAAGCAAGTCAAAGCTACATTATCTCAAGTCCTGAGGAATAAAGAAGAAAAGCTGATATGAAACTTTGTCAAGAATCACTTTGGATTCAGATTGAATCAGTGAGACTGGTAAAAGCTACAAGGACTGTAAGTCATAGTTAATTTTCTATTTAAACTCTCATTGCATTTATACTTAAATATTTTTGACATCATAAAATCTATTAACTTGTATATTTTTCATAATTTACAAGTTGGGGGAGATTGTTAGATATACTTGAGATGTCATGTCTAATATGATTTGTGTTTAGTTTTCAGAACTTAACAACAGGATATATCAGGACTTACTGAAATCAGAAGTTACTGAAGTCATAACTTAATATCAGAACTTAAGGTGTCAGAAGATACATATCAGTACTTAAGTGCGGGAAGACTCTCAGATAAGGAATGAGGCTGATTTACGGGAGAAGATCTGGACTAAAACAAAAGAAGATATGCATGAAGAGTTAGAGGATTAGAAGACTTGTAGAAGATATCTAATTGATATATTTTAGGAGACAGAATTATATTCCATATCAATTAGAATATATCTTGTAACTGTGTACTATATAAACACAGCTTAGGGTTTACACTATATGTGTTATCATTATCGAGAATATTATTCTTTGTAACCTAACAGCTCTTAGTGATATTTGTTCATCACTATGAGAGAACATGTTAGATATATTTGATAATGTCATGTGTAATATAATTTGTATTTAGTTTTTCATATCTTACTTAACAGGATAAATCAGTACTTAACTGGAAATCAACACTTATACTGAAGACAAAACTTAAGATATCAGAACTTAAGTTATCAGAACTTAAGTGATCAGAAGATATTTATCAGGAGATAATATCAGGACTTAAGATGACTTTCAGATAAGGCAGGCGGCTGATTGAAAGGAAAGAAGATCGAGACTAAGATAGAAAGAATTGTGCATGAAGAAGGAATTCTATGAAGAATAGAATACTTGGAAGAAAAGATAACTAGTTGATATATTTTAGGAAGCAGAATTATATTCCATATCAATTAGAAGATTATCTTGTAACAGTGTAGTATATAAACACAGACATAGAGTTTACACTATAAGTGTTACGATTATCGAAGTTATTATTCTTTGTAACTCTAGTAGCTCTCGTGATAATTTGTTCATCACTGAGAGAGGACAGTTCTATATTGTAACATAGTTTATTGTGTTGAATAAAATCTATTTTCTGTTACTTGAGTTCTTACATTCGATTTGATTGTGCTAAACACTGTATTCAACCCCCTTCTACAGTGTGTGTGACCTAACAAGTGGTATCAGAGCTATCTATTAACACACAAACAGTTTAAGATCCAAAAACAATCATGTCTGAAGAAGAAACTCCAACCAAGCCCACCAAAACTGAAGAACCTCCAAAAACCATAACCCATAGTCGATATGAGACTATAAGAGTTCCCATGTTAAAACCTTCTGAGTATTCCATATGGAAAGTGAAGATGGCTATGTTTCCGGAAGCTACAGATCCAGAATATCTCGATAGGATTTATGAAGGACCACATATGCCAACCAAACTCTCTGTGGAAGTTGCAGGTCCGCCAGTAAAGTCTGTACCAAAGTAGAAAAGTGATTACACTGCTGAAGATATCTCATCGATTGTAAAGGATGCAAAGGTAAGACACTTGCTTTATAGTGCCATTGATAATGTCATGTCAAACAGGGTAATTCAATGCAAGACTGCAAAGGAGATATGGGATGCTTTGGAGACAAGGTGTCAGGGAACTGATGCAACCAAGAAGAACAGGAAGACGATACTCACTCAAGAGTATGAGCACTTTGACTCAAAGCCGGATGAGTCATTAACTGATTTATATGACAGATTTGTCAAACTCTTGAATGATTTGTCACTAGTTGACAAAGAGTATGATATTGAAGATTCAAATCTTAAATTCCTGTTAGCACTTCCTGAAAGATGGGATTTGAAGGCCACAATAATAAGAGACAACTATGCTCTTGACGAAAAAAAATCTTGATGAAATTTATGGGATGCTCAAGACTCATGAACTTGAGATGGAACAAAAAAGTAAGAGGAATGGAAGAAAGTCAAGGACAATTGCTTTTGTGGCTGAGGAGGAAATTCCCATAGAAGCTGCCTCAAAGAAAGGCAAGGGCAAGGCTCTCATCACAAAGTCTGATACTGAGTCATCAAGATCTGATAGTGATGATGACTTAGAAACTGAAAGAATATCTGAGATAGACCCTGATGAAGAGATGATGAAGCTGTGTGCTCTTATGGTGAAAGGAATCACAAAGATTGCATACAAGAAATTCAGAAGAGGAAAGAAGTTTTCCAGGAAAGGTGCAAGTTCTGAAAAGAAAGGTTTCAGAAAATCTGAAGGCAAAGGAGGAAAGTCTGACAGAGGAGATTACTCAAATGTTAAATGCTACAACTGTGGTCAGAAAGGCCACATATCTCCAGATTGCAGAAAAGGGAAAAGTGACAAAGGCAAGGCTCTTATCACAAAGAAGAAAAGCTGGTCAGATGCTTCAAATTCTGAGGATGAGGAAAACTATGCCTTGATGGCAAATGCTAATAACAGTACCGATACTGCTGACTTAAAGGTACCTCAAACTACTTATGCCTTTAATACTGATGATATTACTGAGTTAAAAAGATATCTTAAGACCATGTTCATTAGTTATAAAGATCAAACTTTAACATGTGAAAGATTAACTTCTGAAAATCTTGCTTATAAAAAGAGGAATGATTATTTAGAAAAAGAGTTAGTCATGTTCCATCAAACTCAGAAAGATAGAGATGATGCCTTTTATGTTAGGGATGAAGTGCTAAAAATGAATGAATCTCTAAAAACTGAGTTAGAAAATGAAAGAGAGATTATCAGGACTTGGACTAACTCTGGTAAAGCAACTCAGGATATTCTTAGTAGTGGAAACTGGAAAGAGGGCTTAGGTTATGGAGACGATAAGAACAGTAAGGGAACTGTAGAAATTGAGCCTATAGTTGTTAAACAAAAACCAAAGATAAATCCTGTTAAATTTGTAACTGCAAAGTCTGATATTGAGAAATCAGAATATAAGGAGAAAGTAACTTTTGAAAAACCTAAACAAGATAAGCCAGCTGAAGTTAACATAGGCTTAATGATTAAGAAGAAGCTTAAGCATAAGCTGAAAGATGTTAAGAATGTAAACATAGTAAAGCTACCTAGAAAAAATAGGAATGGAAAGGAAGGTGTGAACAAAAGTAACAATTATAAGCCTGTTCCTAATGCTCCTAGAAAAACAAGTCATAACTGTGGAAATTTTAACCATCTGGCTTCTTTTTGCAGGAAGAATAAGTATATAAACTCCTTACATTCAAAATCAGGAGTTAAGAGTCAGTCTTTTAGATATAAGACACAAAATCCTTGTTTTCATTGTGGTAGTTTATGGCATTCCATTTATACTTGTAAGGAATATCATAGTTTTTACTATGATTATTATCAGATAAAACCTTCTATAAAGAAAGTTAGCATTATTCCTTCTAGTATAAGTTCTGATGCAAAGTCTGATACTACAAATTCTTATAAGAAAACTGTTAACATAAAATCTGATGCTAAATTCGCTGTAAATGTTAACAAACTTAAAAAGGCCAAAGGATCCAAGCAAGTCTGGTTCCTTAAAACTAATCATTAGTGGTCTTTGTGATTGCAGGGCAACAGGAATAACATCCTAGTTCTGGAAAGTGGATGTTCAGGACATATGACTGGAAATAAAGCCCTGCTATCAGACTTTGTGGAGAAAGCTGGCCCAGGTGTTTCTTATGGAGATGACAACATTGGAAAAACTCTGGGATATGGCAATATCAATCTTGGGAATGTCATCATTAAAAAAGTAGCCCTGGTCTCAGGACTTAAACACAATCTGCTGAGTGTGAGTCAAATCTGTGACAGAGGTTATCATGTGGATTTCTTTGAAGAACACTGTAAAGTTGTAAGCAAATCTACAGACAAAGTTGTTTTGAAAGGATACAGGCATGGTAACATTTATGAAGCCAAACTTTCAACAAGTACTGGTGGTTCTGCAATCTGTCTATTAAGTCAATTTCAACATCAACTGTAGAAGCAGAATACATTGATGTAAGAAGCTGTTGTGCACAGATTCTTTGGATGAAGAATCAGTTACTGGATTATGGGTTAGAATTTTCTAAAATTCCTATTTACTATGATAATCAAAGTGCTATTGCTATGACAGGTAATCCAGTTCAGTACTCAATGACAAAGCACATCAGCATTAGGTACCACTTCATACGGGAACATGTGGATGAAGGTACAGTGGAATTGCATTTTGTTCCCACAGATCAACAACTAGCAGATATCTTCACAAAACCACTGTGTGAGGCTACTTTTACAAGATTGGTAAATGAACTTGGAATGGTTTCAGGTTCTTTCTCTAAATCTGCTTAGTTTATGTTCTGATACATCAGACTTTATGATCAGTGTTTACAGATATTACATATTTGTGTATTCTGTGCTTAATTAGAAATCTTTTAAGTGCTGATTGTTGTCTGATGTGAATTTCTAAGCTCTGATAGTGATATGAATGTTTCTGTGACTATTAAATCCAATGAGGATAACCGTGCTAGATGCTGAACTAGTAGTCTTTAATATACTAAAGATCTCATGTTTGAAGTAATCGTTTATGTGGTAATCTTTTAACACAAGCAAATTCTGATATTGAGCTTAGTTAAGTTTACTTTGTGTATCTTATTACTAAGTCAAAAACTAGAAAAGTGCTTCTTATCTGTTAAGTTCTGATGTTAGTAAATCTGGTGGATGTACTAAGTGCTGATAAGCCTCACTTATCAAAAGAAAAAGAAAAGAAAAGAAATAAAAATCAGGTACTCCTTTGAGATCTAGAGTAAAAATATGGAAGGGAAGACCCAAGTGCATTGTTGGTATTAAGTAATATGCATTAGAAAAGCAAAATAAAATTTTCTTGGTGACTTTTCACACTCTATGATTACTGGAGAAATACTCTGATAATAGCATAAATTCTGATAAGCAGTCGTGACTCACTTACACTGAGAAGTCACTGTAAAATAGAATTTCAAAAGATGCATAAAATGAGCACAAAACAGTTGAGGTGGACTCATGCATGAACTCATTCTAAAGTAGACTTCAAAATAATGACAGATTTTGAGCAAAGTTCTTAGTTATGCCTTATTTCTAAGATGCACTGAAGTGAATCAGACTTTACTCTTTGTCTGATATTTAGCTTAATGCACACACTTACACTCCATATGAATATTGAAAATTACTGTGGTGATCAATGTTGTTTTAGATGAACAGTTTATATGTCAGATTGCATAAATTCTGAGGACAAGTTCTGATGGAAGTTCTGATGATTAACTTCTGATGAAACCATATCAGTATTTGTGTGAAGAATTACAGGAATACACATTTACTTTTCGAGTTAAGGAGTCATATTCTGATGACTTTTAAATCCTGATAATAATCAAGTTTTGATGTTGATGTGGCAGTATTTATTTACTTGGTTTATTTTTGGTCATTACTTGAACGATAATATTTTTACTGAATATTGGTTAATGTGCGATAAATCAGTCATAATCATTGTGGGTTAGTGGTTAACGTGTATGTCCTGAAAAACTACATGTGCACGGTAATTATTGCTTATTTTACATGCCCATTAACTCTCATTCTAACCGTTTCCTGACTGTTCAAATGGTGCCAGGTGTAAAGTGTATTCCAAGCTTCAAAAATATGATTGTTGAGTGGAGGGAGTATATATATGAGAGATAAAAGATTTTCTAATCTTTTACTTACTTTTCTATTCTAAATCTCTTTTACTTTCTCTCTCTCTCTCTCTCTCTCTCTCTCTCTCTCTCTCTCTCTCTCTCTCTCTCTCTCTCTCTTTTATTTTCTGGAGCTGTTTTTCTCTCAGGACTTTTTACAAACACTTTGCAAACATTCTCTTATTCACTTAATTTCTTACATAGATGGCACCAAAAGACATAATTTTTGATGGAGCTAAGTTTGTTCCTAATAACTTCTCCGCTATTCTTAGCAAGTCAGAAGCCCCATCAGAACTTCACTTCATTCAGGACTTTCTTGCTAGTTTTGATATTGGGTACGCTCTGACCAAACCTGAAGCAGTCTCTGAAAGGAATATGTCCTAAGTCCAATCATGTATGAGGATTTAGGAATAACTTTTATGTAATCTGTTTTGATTTCATTGATATTAATAAAGACTTGTTTTTGTTTTTATTACGGGCTTTATCTATTTAAGTGTTTAAATAAGATATACCATAATTTAGAGTAAAACTTTTTATGGATTATGATGAGATCATAATAGTGAGACCTAAAAAGATGATAACTCTAAACTTAAATAGTTCCTGGTCATAGGATTACTAACTGGTAATTAATAATCCGCAAAGATCGGTACATACTATGCTTGCTTCATTATGAAGGATGTCTGTTCTCATAGACATTTGTGTGGTGACACTATAGCTAGTATGTAGGTGCTTATTATAGAATAAGTTCACTAAACATGACTCGCACAGCTGAACAACTGATGGAGTTCACTCACGTGTCAGAAGTTGTTCATATAGTGATAGTTGTACAAGTATCCTTAGACTTGAGGTCATCATAGTCATCTTGTGTACACTGAACTATGCTTTGGTTTAGTTCTTAGTCTCCAGGGACAATTATTAGGGCTCTTCTGGGTATAGGAATTTGTACACGAAGATAGTGTATGATCAATAAAGGATCTACCCCTTCCAGTGAAGGAAGCGAATGTTCAAGGCTGATCCACTTATGCTAGTTCAGGAATCTCTGGCCAGAGTAAATGAAATTAGAAAGGAGTTTCTGATTTGCATAGAACTACGCATAGTAAATGGTAAGCAAGTGATTGAATTAGATAGGCTTGACACGATATCCATGCCTTGTATTTAATCGGGACATTGTAGGGTAGAAGGAGTTTATTGTACGGTAACTATTCACTGAATAGGTTCTTGGTATCCTAAGCAGTGAATTCATATTATCCGGATAGTCGCGATATGCTGAGAAGTATCCCTCACGATGTAGAATAAATGTGATTAATTAATTAATCATATTTAATAAATTAGAGAATTTATATAAATAATGATAAAATAGTTTTATTATTATTTATTTCTACTACCGGCTTAATATTGAACCTACAGGGTCACACCATAATTAGAGAATGATTTAATGGTAGATGAATTAATTAATAATGGCTAAATAATTATTTATTTCATTGGCAAAGTTGATAATTGATTAAATGAGATTTAATTGATTATAAATTAATTAAGAAAAATTCTTAATATTATTAATTAAGGATTTAATTTTTAGGAAATTAAATTAAGAGAGAGAATTATTTCTAAAGTGTTTAGAAAAAGAATTAATGATTAAAAGGTATTTTAATTATTAATGAGAATAATAAATGGGATAATAATAATAATAATTATGAGAAAATTTCAGCTGAAAATTTTGCCTATAAATACACTATTATAGACCCTAATTTTATTCTAACCTCATCGAAACCCGAAAACCCAAAAAGTTTGGAAAACCAAATTCTCTCCACCTCCTTCCTCCTCCTTAACATCGTTTTCTTGGTGGATACCGGTGGAGTGCTTCACACTTGAGGAGCAACTGCTAAGGATCTCTGATGGTTGTCTCCGAATTATTTTAAAAGGTTAGATTCGATCCCTCAAATTTTTATTCATGATTTATATGCTTTTATTTGGATTTTATATGTGTAAAAGTGTTTTGCCATGCCCCCGCTATATTTAAAATCCAACAATGGTATCAGAGCATAGGTTGTATGCATATAGATCTGTGGTAAAAATTTCAGAATTTTATATCCTTGTATGAATTAATTATGATTTTTACAAGTTATATCATGGATTAATTTTTTCTGATGAGAAATCATTTCTCATAATAATTTTGAATGTTTATCTGGGTTCTACAAGTGTTGTAGGTCGTCTGGGTATTTTTTTCATAATTTTAGGATGTATAGATTTTTTATTATGAATTTTTGAAGTTATTTCAATTAAATTCGTAATTAAATAGGTATAAATATATGTATATAGAGTATATATATATATGTCTATATATGCTGTGTTGTTTGTTGCTGCACGGAAAAGGAGGCAGACAGAGAACAAACATGTGAGGCGACTGTACTGTTGTGACTGTCAGGCGCGCAAATCGAGGAAGAAAGCTGTCGGCTGCTGAAAAACAAAAAAAAATAGGGGTGTAACGCATTCTGGGAATGCGTTACACACCTGTGGCGCATTCACGGAATGCGTTACACCCTTTAATGGCTTAAAAGGGGTGTAACGCATCACCGGAATGCGTTACAGGGCTTGTAACGCGTTCCTGTAATGCGTTACAGCCCGACTGTCCATATTAAAATTAATTTTCTGGGAGTTTCCTAACTCCGTTTTAGGCGTGCAATATACCGTTGGATTCGTTTTTTCGAGACGGATCTAATGGAGTGATCAATTTTAGTTTATATAAAAGTTTTGAACTGTTTATATATTCCATGAAGTGTTTTAAAGCTGTTTTTGATTTTTTATTTTCTTTTAAATGCTTCATGTGATACATAAAAGAGATGTATAATGCTTAGACTAATGTGCTAGATGATGTAACATGCCTACCTTGATGTTTATTCATGTTTATATATGTGATATATGCGTAGTTTATCATGCGATGATAGATTTAGGTGAACTTAAATGAACATAAGGTGTTTGTTAGACAACCTAGTATAGTGAAATTGTTTCATAACCTTAAAAACAATATTATGAATACAATCATGAGATTCTTGTGTTTGTGAAACACATAATTGAATATGAATTTTCGATATGAGAGAAAGGATGATTCTGTCAACAACAGATTTCTATATGTAAGAAAGGGTTATTAAGTGACGCCTCTTGACAATGCTCCACCCGATCTGGGAATCGTCTGATTATTGATTATTAATTTGAAATATTTAATTTAAAAAGAAGAATCTCTTTATAATATGATTATGATTGTAACGTAATATAATCCCTATAAAATTAAATAATATCAAGTAGTAATTGGCCAATGACACAACGGGCTTGTGTCGGTCATAGCCTTCCAACATGGTAGAAAGTAGTTCTTATTTTTGAATCATTGTCATTTCGTGCCACAGCCGAGGGCTTTGATTTCGAAATAAGAAATACTTGTCTATTACATAGAGATGTGTACATTGAATAAGAATCTAAAGGTCGTTACGTGCCACAGCCGTGGGCCTTTTGGGACTGATTCAATTGTACGGAATGTTGGGTTAGACTTGACTTAGAATATTGAGTTTGTCGTGCCACAGCCGTGACTCAATTATTCAAGAGGCTAAAGTTTGATTAGGGAATAACATTAGATGTAATTGACAAGAGTTGTCTGCCTATTGAACATTACATGGCGTTTCGTGCCACAGCCGGGGTTGTGTAATGGAATGTAGGATCCCTATTCCCACTAGCATTATGAATGCTTAATTTTTCATGTAGGGGGTTGAATAAATTAGGAAAACTAGTGGAAGCCACTTATGAATAAAGACCCGATTCATATAGTATTTTGAAATGAAATCGAATATTTGCTAAGTGTTGTTATGTGTTTATCATTTACAGATTTACTTTGTACGTTATGTCTTCTGCACTATCACTCAGGAGCATACTAGATGCTCACAAATTGACTGGTCCTAATTATGCTGACTAGCTTCGAAACTTGAGAATTGTTCTCAGGATTGAGAAGCTGGAATACGTGATTGACTCACCTAAGCCTACTGAACCTGCTGGTGATGCACATAATGATGAACATGTTGTGTATCGTAAGTGGGTAGATGATGCAAATATTGCTCAATGCATCATGCTAGCTTCCATGAACATTGAGCTACAGAAGCAACATGAGCATATGGATGCTCACACTATCCTCATGCATCTACAAGAGTTGTATGATGTGGCGGGGAGGACAGCTCGATATGAGATATCGAAGGAGTTGTTCGGTTGTAGGATGTCTGAGGGATCATCTGTGAATGACCATGTACTTAAGATGATCAATTTGATTGAACGTCTTGGACAACTTGGTTTTGCCATGGATGGGGAGCTGAGCCAAGACTTGGTCTTGCAATCACTTCCGAGTTTGTTCTCGCAGTTTGTTGTGAACTTTCACATGAATAAGTTGGATGTCAGCCTGCCTGAACTCCACAACATGTTGAAGACTGCGGAATCGAATTTTCCCCCTAAGAAGAGTTCTGTTCTTCTAATTAGTGAAGGTTCCAATCCTAAGAAAAGGAAGAGGAACCCTTCCAAGAAGAAGAAAGTAGGTGAGAAAACGCCGGTTCCACCAAAAGCTGAAGACCCCAAGAGCAAAGTTGTTTGCTTTCACTGTAACAAGGTGGGGCACTGGAAGAGGAACTGCAAGGTTTACCTTGCAGAATTGAAGAAGAAGAAGGGTAGTGAGACTACCGCTTCTGATTCAGGTATGTTCATGATAGAAATGAATATGTCATTAAATCAAATTTCTACTTGGGTATTAGATACCGCCTGTGGTTCTCAAATCTGCAATTTGTTGCAGGGACCAAGGAGAAGTAGGACTCTTGAGGAAGAGGAGGTGATTCTACTGATGGGAAATAGAGCAAGAGTTGCTGCTGTAGATGTAGAATCATTTCATTTACATATGCCTACGGGCAAGACTATTGTTTTAAATAATTGTTATTGTGTTCCCTCAATTGTGAGGAATATTATTCCCAAGTTAGAATTGGCCGGATTTTCATTTATTGTTGAGAATAATGAATGTTCTATTCTTAGAGATAATATTCTTTATAGACGTGGTGCTTTAAATAATGGTCTGTATATATGTGACATAATTTACTTCAGATTGAACAAAATAATAAAAGAAAATGGATGATGAAAATCTCACTTTATAGTGGCACTGCAGTCTCCATTTAGTAGGCATGGAGAGAGGGCTGCAAATTTACTAAGAATGGTACACACAGATGTATGTGGACTAATGTCTACGCAAGCCATGGGTGGGTTTTTCATACTTCATTACTTTCATAGATGATAGATCTGGATTCGGATATGTGTTTGATGAAACACAAGTCTGAGGCCTTTGAAAAGTTCAAAGAATATAAGTATGAAGTGGAGAAACAACCAAACATAGTATTATAACTCTTCGATCAGATCGAGGTGGTGAATACTTTAATGGAGTGTTTCTAGATTATCTCAAAGTAAATGGTATAGTCTCCCAGTGGACTCCTCCAGATTAGTATCTGAAAGGAGATATCGAACTTTGTTAGACATAGTTCGGTCCATGATGAGCTATGCAAATCTTCCAGTATTCCTATGGGGTTATGCATTGGAAACCTCAGCATATTTACTGAATAAGGTGCTTTTCAAATCTGTTCCTCAAACTCCGTATGAGATATGGAAAGAAAGGAAATCGAGTCTTAAACACGTTAAGATTTGGGGATGTCCAGCTTATGTCAAGTAAGTTGACCCAGATAAGCTGGAATATCGATCCGTAAAATATAGTTTTGTGGGATATTCTAAAGAGACTTTAGGGTATTACTTTTACACCGATCATCGGGTGTTTGTCTCCAGACATGCTACCTTCTTGGAAAAGGAGTTTATCCTTGAAGGAAACAGTGGGAGCAAAATTGAACTTGATGAAGTTCAAGAAGCACAAACTACTACGGATCAAGTGGAAACACCTGTTCTGACAGAACAACCTTTTGTGGAACATCCCATTCATAGATCAGGGAGAGTGTCTCGCCAACCTGAGAGGTATTATGGCCTTGTCATTGAGAATGACAATGAGTTGTCGATCATTGATGATGACGACCCTGTGACCTATAATGAGGCTATGAGTAGTGTTGACTCAGAGAAATGGCATAGTGCCATGAAATCTAGAATAGAATCTATGTATACGGTATACAAAAGATAGATTATAGCAGATGGCCAGGTGGAGACCTATAAGGCCAGGCTTGTGGCAAAAGGATTCAAACAAAGGCAATGGATTGACTTTGATGAAACTTTTTACCTGTAGCCCTGTTAAAATCAGTTCAGATTTTGCTTGCGAATGCTGCTTACTACGACTATGAAATCTGGCAGATGGCCAAATGGTTTTCTTTCCAAGGGAAATGAAAACCTAGTGTGTAAGCTGCTGCGAACCATATGTGGTTTAAAGCAAGCTTCTCGAAAGATGGAACATTCATTTTGATGAGACAATCAAAGAGTTTGATTTTATCAAAAACGTAGATGAACCATGTGTCTATAAAAGGGTTAGTGGGAGCGCGGTAACATTTCTTGTATTGTATTGAATTAGAGTTGACACACATAACAACATAGCAGACCCACTCACAAAGCTACTTTATGAAAGTCACTTTGATCGTCATAAAGACAAGATGGGTATTAGATACCAGAGTGATTGGCTTTAGTACAAGTGGGAGATTGAAAGGAATATGTCCTAAGTCCAATCATGTATGAGGATTTAGGAATAACTTTTATGTAATCTGTTTTGATTTCATTGATATTAATAAAGACTTGTTTTCATTTTTATTATGGGCTTTATCTATTTAAGTGTTTAAATAATATATACCATAGTTTAGAGTAAAGCTTTTTATGGATTATGATGAGATCATAATAGTGAGACCTAAAAAGATGATAACTCTAAACTTAAATAGTTCCTGGTCATAGGATTACTAACTGGTAATTAATAATTCGCAAAGATCGGTACATACTATGCTTGCTTCATTATGAAGGATGTCTGTTCTCATAGACATTTGTGTGGTGACACTATAGCTAGTATGTAGGTGCTTATTATAGAATAAGTTCACTGAACATGACTCACACAGCTGAACAACTGATGGAGTTCACTCACGTGTCAGCAGTTGTTCACATAGTGATAGTTGTACAAGTATCCTTAGACTTGAGGTCATCATAGTCATCTTGTGTACACTGAACTATGCTTTGGTTTAGTTCTTAGTCTCCAGGGACAATTATTAGGGCTCTTCTGGGTATAGGAATTTGTACACGAAGATAGTGTATGATTAATAAAGGATCTACCCCTTCCAGTGAAGGAAGCGAATGTTCAAGGCTGATCCACTTATGCTAGTTCAGAAATCTCTGGCCAGAGTAAATGAAATTAGAAAGGAGTTTCTGATTTGCATAGAACTACGCATAGTAAATGGTAAGCAAGTGATTGAATTAGATAGGCTTGACACGAGATCCATGCCTTGTATTTAATCGGGACATTGTATGGTAGAAGGAGTTTATTGTACGGTAACTATTCACTGAATAGGTTCTTGGTATTCTAAGCAGTGAATTCATATTATCCGGATAGTCGCGATATGCTGAGAAGTAACCCTCACGATGTAGAATAAATGTGATTAATTAATTAATCATATTTAATAAATTAGAGAATTTATATAAATAATGATAAAATAGTTTTATTATTATTTATTTCTACTACCGGCTTAATATTGAACCTACAGGGTCACACCATAAAAAGAGAATGATTTAATGGTAGAAGAATTAATTAATAATGGCTAAATAATTATTTATTTGTGAAATAAATAATTAATTGGCAAATTTGATAATTGATTAAATGAGATTTAATTGATTATAAATTAATTAAGAAAAGTTCTTAATATTATTAATTAAGGATTTAATTTTTGGGAAATTAAATCAAGAGAGAGAATTATTTCTAAAGTGTTTAGAAAAAGAATTAATGATTAAAAGGTGTTTTAATTATTAATGAGAATAATAAATGGGATAATAATAATAATATTTATGGGAAAATTTCAGCTGAAAATTTTGCCTATAAATACACTATTATAGACCCTAATTTTATTCTAACCCCATCGAAACCCGAAAACCCAAAAAGTTTGGAAAACTCAATTCTCTCCACCTCCTTAACATCATTTTCTTGGTGGATACCGGTGGAGTGCTTCACACTTGAGGAGCAACTGCTAAGGATCTCTGATCGTTGTCTCCGAATTATTTTAAAAGGTTAGATTCGATCCCTCGAATTTTTATTCACGATTTATATGCTTTTATTTGGATTTTATATGTGTAAAAGTGTTTTGCCATGCCCCCGCTGCGTTTAAAATCCAACAGTCTCTAGTACTCAAGTACTGGAGTTCTGGAGAAGCGAAGTATATGATGATGGTGGTGCTCAAGGGTCCCCAAGTATTATTTTTTCATCAGGGGAGGATGAGCATGTCGTGACATTGGCTACGGTTCGACAAGCACTGCGGCTGCCTGAGAACTGTGTTTATTCTACTGTTGAAGAGCCAGTTCTTCAAAACATGATGGCCAGTCTGGGGTATGAGAGGACATTGGCAAAGCTGGGTCAGTTGAAGAGATCTTACATAAGGAGGGAATGGAGTTTCTTCTTTGACTGCATAACCAAGGCTTTTGCAAACAAATGTTCTAATTTTGATGCAATCCTCATATTCAACCAACAAATCGGGTATGCTCTCATAAATCAAACTGATTTTGATTATGCAAGTGTTGTCTTAGGTTTTATTGGGGATAGAATGACAGAAGATAGAAATACTATTTATTTTGCTAGATTCTGTCAGCTTATCTATAGTTTTTGTTGTGATGATAAGCCCCAATCAGCTAGTGAATTAATTCCATCATTTAGACTAACTAAAAGAGCTTTTAATGACTTATTATCTACTGATAATAAGAAGGTTGTGTTAAGACCCCTCGTAGTTCTTTTATCTGTCAAACAAGCCTTAACAACCTACAGTCCAGTTAAATCACTGAACTATATCCTGATGTTCAACCATCCGAACCTCATCCATCAGCACCTACCACCTCTACACTAACACCTCAAACTTCTCAACCTCACCCTTCAGATCTTACAGTGTAGCCTTCATCTTCCAAACCCAAGAGGACTAAGAAAGTACCTCAGACTCAATAGAAGAGAAGGAGAATTATTCTGCGAGAGGAATCAGATGCTGAGGAATAGGTTCCAATATCAGAACATGTTGTTATAGAAGCTGAGAAAGTTTCTTCTCAGAAAGATACTGTAACTGGGAGTTTTAGGCCCCTCAAAAGGCTTAGAAAGATAAAATCTGATGATAAAGCTCCTACAGTGTCTCCACTTTTGAAGAAAGTAAAGAAGCAGAGAGCTCATAGGGACATAGTTGAGTCAGATTTAGATGTAATGGAAGCAGCTAAGGAAGGGGATCAGGAATCTATGATCTCAACAGAACCTATTGTTATTGAATCACTTCCTTCTGCACAACATGAAACTGCTCAAGACAAAATTTCTACACCTCCTATGTCACCTATAGTTGATCCAGTACATACTGAAGAACCAGGTACAAGTGCTGAAATTGATATTCATAACTTGATTGTGCCTGAGGTTTTGTACTTGGAAGCTCCACAAATTCAACTCACTCCACCAACAACATCGATTTTGGATGTTGATCAGAACCTGGATGCAGATCATAATTTAGAGGATGATGTTGAAGCCTCTATAGCCTCACATACTGCTGTTTTACCAGAGGATGCTGATACTGCAGGTTTTACAAGTTCTGATGCTGCTAATGAAGAAACTACTGGTGAAGCTGCTGTTAATTTAGATGCTGATGCAGCTGGTCCTTCAGGACATGCACCTCAACAAACAATTACTAAAGTTGATTTAGTCAAGAAGTTTGTTATAGGGTAAGCACCGGTACGTTGGAGTGAAACTCCTAGAGGAAAGGAGTGGACTAAAGAATGGAACTCAGTTAGTTTTGTTCCTTCTGAAAAGATTCTTGCTGAGCATCTTGCAAAAGCTGATGAAATGCTGTTAAATGATGATTTCAAGGCACAGCTGAGAGTTACTGCATTGAGTACAAGGCACCTTCAAGGTCAACACTCAATAACTCATGACATGGTGAACAAAATTCAAGAAAACTTGATCCAGCAAGATACGAATGTGAAACTTGAAAAGAACAGATTTTTCAAACCAGCCTCTGACAGAATTGCCTATATTGAGAAAACTCAGGAGAATCAACAAACTCAAATTGAAGAAATTCTGAAGAATCAAGCTTCTCACCAAAATCAACTCAATGAGATCCAATCCTCAGTGGAATTGCTTGTCTTTCTTCTTTTACCTGCTGATGCGAAAAAGGGGGAGAAAGTGATTAAGTCCAAATGCAAATCTATTCAGACACTGAAAGGAAAGGATGATGGAAATGATGACCAGGGAAACTCTGATAAGGGTAGAGGTCAAGGTCAAGGCAAAGGATTCTCATCAAGTAAAGCTAGAATTACAAGTCAAGGAACAAGTTCTGATACTGGGAGAAGAATAAGTTCTGATAATGGTAAAAGGATAAGTTCTGATGAGCATTTAGAACTTGATGAAGAAATTTCAAAGCAGTTATTTCTTAAAGAAAATCCAGTAATGGACTTTGAGAATCTAAAGGAAGAAGAAGCTAGACTCAAAATAGAAGGTGTCAACACAAAATCTAAAACTTCTGTTGTTGAAAAGAAATTTCCAAAACCTAAGGGTATTGTGATAAAGGAAAGAACAAGTTCTGAGGCAACCAAAGCCAAATCACAAGTGGAAATTGATCCAAGGTCTAAGGGCAAATAAAAAGTTGATGAACCTGTAAAGCTTTATATGCCAGTCATGTAACGTCTGAGAAATATTATGTAAATATTTTATCGATAAATAATTATTATGTGGTTATTATGTGAATTTTGGTGAATTATTTGATAATTGATATTAATATTGGTATGTTTATTTCTGATAAAAATTTAGATATTTTAATTTTTAATTATCCAGAATAAAATATAGAGTGTTTTGGTATTTTTCTGGTAATTTTTGGATTATTATATGATTTTATAAGAATTTATAGAATTAATAATGATTATTTTACATAATTATAAAATTAATTTTTAAAACTAGAAATCGTCCCACTTCAATCGTTTTTGCGTTTTTACAACCCGAAACTCCTCCGAAAACTCCTTCCTAACTTAATCTGATAATTCTGAACACTTTCCGTGTTTTGATTTCTTCGATCCGGGGTACGGTTTGACCTGTACGAGTCCCGGTGTGAAATTTTTGATACGCTTTTCATTTTATATATCAATAAGAATCCATATTCTCAAAAGGCGAGACATTATTACCCTTATGTTTGTATAAAGTGTTTTATAAGAGACTCTGTTTTGATAATTATCCAAATCGGGTATCAAAATTGTATCGTTATGTAGTTACTTAGCGGCTAAGTAACCTATTTTCGGATCCAATATGTAAATGTAACTATCGAATTATTAAGTAAACAAAATGTGTGGTGGTTTTGTCAGCTATGTGTTGTTGTGGTATTAATTGTTTGTGATTGGTGGATGTGGAGGTTAATTTTGTGATTAATTATCGAGCTTTATGAACTGAATTCATTTTTAAAGTGATTTTATTGAATATTTACTCTCATAAATGCTAAAATTGCTCCTAAAATTATTTTTGTTGTAATATAATTTTATTTATTATTTTTAGGAGTTTATAAAATTTAGAAATCAATATTTTATTAATTATTTAATTTTAAATGACTTTCTGACTTCATTAAATTGTAAAATCAATATTTAATTCCATAATTTTTCAAAAATCATGAAAATTTTAGTTTATTAAGTTTGGAATATTCCGAGATTTTTAAAATTATTTTGATAATTTTTGGGATAAATTTCATATGTGCGTTGTTTCGTTTATTCATTAAAAACGGGTATAAATTGTGTTTCAAAAATTATTTTAAAATTTTGAAAATCCTATTTGTATTAACTTTTAATTATTCGTGATATTTTATAAAATTTTTTATTAATATTCGAGTTTTAAGTACTAAGGAATTACTCATTAAAACCAAATTGTGGGTTAGATAAAATGTTGTTGCGAGGTTTATGTGGCAAATAATAAAAATTAAAAGAGGCTGATTCTAATCGGGTATAACCCGGTTCAGCCTCTCAATTTACAATCTCTCCTCCTCTCCTGTCTCTCTCTTTCTCGCGTGTCTCTCGAACTCTCTCCATCAATCTTTCTCGTTTTCTTCAATCTCTCTATGTAATCTCTCTCTCTCTCTATTGTTTCTCCCCTTTCCATTTCCCCTAATCCCGTTCATTTCTTTTCTGTTTCGCTATGCTTCTTTTTTTTCCGGTAAGTTTTCGGCCGCCCTGTTCTTTCCGGCCATATGTGATTTCTGTGGTCTCGATTAATTGCTGGTTGTGCATATACATATATTCACGTGTGTATTTCAGTTGTGTTTGCTGCTATTGTTGCCGTCTCCTCGGATTTTTCCGGCGAGGAGTGGCGGTGATATGGTAGTAGCGCGTGTTCGTATATTTTTGTTGACTGTGATTCTCTGTTCTTCCCTATCCTATTGTTGGCGTTTGTTTCCTGTTTCCGGCCGCGCGTGTGCGCCGGGGTCGGAGGTCCTGTGATTAAATTGGTTTACTGACATTTTAATTTCCCAATTAATTCATGAAAATAAATTATTTTTTTGTCGGAATTATTGCGATATATCGATGGAATTTGTGTCGGATGTCCGTAATAAACGGAAACCCGCAAATTTTATCGCCGTCGGCGATGAGCTTCGGCGAGCCGACGGTGGACCGTGATAATTTATACTGAGTCCTACGTTTATAAAGGAAATAAAATTAATTCCTGAAATTAATTTTGAAACAAAATTTTGGTTAAAAATATAAACAAAAACGTAAAAGTACGGATGATAATAATAAATAATTGAAATTGTAATGGTGTTTGGGATTGTACATCAGATTGGATGTTGTTGCTGTTGATTGTAATGGACGTCGAATTATTCGACGGGCAGGCCGATAAACAAAGGAGACGCTGCCTGATTTTCGGGAAAATTAATTTCAAAAATACGGGAACGTAACCTGTAATTGTCGGAAACGTCGAACGAGGATATAATTGAACTTTATGAAACCTATTTACGTGACCTGACAAGATATTTTGTGAATAATTGATTACCCTATTTTTCAAAATGACAAATATACGTATTTTCCGAAATTAAATACCGAACCGAGTTTCGAAGATATGAACCATAATTGCTATGTGTATTTCGATAATACATATAAATATGAATTTGGTTATGAAATCGTATGGGTAGAATAGGATAACGATTTGATGTTAACCTTAAGCAGTTATCTGAATTAGGGCATTTCAACCCTGTAGGTTTTAGACGGAAGACCCGAGACGTGACATCGGACTAGGAATGATCTAGTGATTAGACATCGAGATCAACGAAGTTCCAACTGAAGGGTCTGAATGTTGAGATCGTATCCAGAATAGGATAGTAGTTTGACGATAAAGCCGAACGTTCAAGTTGAACCAAAGTCAACTAGTAATAGCGGTTAAAGCTTATCGAGGCAAGTATTCTTAGTTTTTTCTTTTAAATACAGCAAGTATTCCAGAACATTCTTTTAAATACTGCAGGTATTCTTGATTTTTCTTTTAAATACTGCAAGCATTCCTGATTTTCTTTTAAATTATTGTAATTATTTCTTCGTTCCTATTCTAAGTTCAGAATAGTTAAATGTTTTACATTTCGCTGCAATTACTATGATTATTCATGTTCTTTTATTCTTGTTCTTATAATTCGATTGCTCTCTTAAGCAAATACCCATTTTTTCGGGTTATTTGCGAACCCTGAATTGGGGTGTTTTGAATTCAAAATGATTTGACATCAAAACACTCTACGGGCTGGATAGTGATATTTTGGGGATTGAGTTTTACTTAATCCTGAGGACCGGGTTATGACTGGTGCCTCGAGATGGGCCGTAGTGCCTGGGGATCCGACTAGATCTATACAGGTAGGTATATATCTGCAATGTATCCTGACTGATCAGCAGGATATAGATGCGAACTAGTGTCCAGTCTAATTTCTTGTTGATCGCCATTAACGACATTCTCTCTCGAATGGTATTATGACTCCAAAACCGGACAAAACCCTGATTCAGGAGATGAATCGGGAAATCGCTTGTCATTTTTGGATTTTAGTTAAGGGCTGGTGACATCTAACGTTTATTCGCTCATTCACTCAAAATGAATAGAATTGTTTAAAATTGTTTTAAGATTTTGTCCGGAAGTTTTCCTTTGGTATTAATATTTGAACTCAAATTATATACTTGCTGGGCATTTTTGGCTCACTCTTGCTTTGTAAATTCTTATTTCTGCCAGAAACAGATAGGGATAAAAGTGAATAGCTTTGATAGCCAACAGAAGTTAGAGAAATCTCCGCTGCGAGAAGTTGAAGAAGTTAGAAGAATATGACGAGAACATTAGTACAAAGGTAATTACACTTGTATTCTAGTTGTCGTGAGTTGTAGAAGATTAGATTCTTGTTTCATACCATAACCTGTAAACGATCCGGATTCAAGGGGTTATTTGTTTATTATTTTATTTTATGTAAAGATTGTTTAGTGACACCAAAGCTTGACCCCGGATTTGGGTTGTTACAAGTTGGCATCAGAGCTGCAGGTTATTGGTCACTGAAATAAGAATAGGTGAGAGTAAGATAGGAATGATAGGTCGTACAGGATAGGAAAGACCCTAGGCATACTCTGGTTAAGTTGAGTTGAGTGTGAATTAGGGTTAATAAGTCTGATACGGAGTGGGTAAACCAGGATTATTGAGAAAAGTGTGAGGCGAATATAGCAACGCTATAGATATATTGAGTATCAGATTATATCGTAACGAGGAATCGATAGATCGACGGAGACTGGGTATGTTACCTTACTTTTCATGCGGTTTTGAAGAAAAAATGATTGATTCTTGTGAGAACTTGTGAAAGAAAGGCTAGGTGAGCTTTGGTACGATTAAATTTAGAATTAGGTAGCAGGATGAACTCCACGTCGGAGGCCACGAATTGATGAAGGCCGAGAAAGAGCCAAAGTTGCAAGCTACAAAGGCACCACTGTTGCGAGAAGATTTTTATCACATACTGGGAGCTGTGCGAGGAATGATGTCTACCTTACTAGGTGTAGGTAAGATTAGTAAGAAGGTGCAACCTTATCTACAGAGGGAACGTCAAATTGCATGGGTGGTTACAAGTATAATGTCAAGGACGACGGCAAGAATATCAAAGACGGTGGCAGACTTCAGCATTGGGTTAGAGTTATGAACAAAATGGTATACAACGGTACCTCAAAGTTTCATCGACTAATAAATACGAACAGAATTCAAGGAGAAATAGAGAACATACCGAAGTGGAAAACCCTTACATGGGCATTCGTTTAATTAGACATTTTATTAGTAAATTATAAGAATAACAAGTACTTATATAGTAATGATGACCAAATATTTGATTTCCAAAACTTTAAAATGAGATTTTGGAAAAGATTTTCTTAATCAACTTTCAGAGGAGTTTTTGCATGAAATGAGTTTTACAATTTGGTTGTTGAATTACTATTTATGTACTTGTTATTATAAACAGAAAATGACCTAAAAGAAGAAAGGAATCAGACTCAGTGTTGTTAGTTCGGAGAACCAAGAAAACCTATTAGTAAAAAGGAAATTTTTAAAGTTTTTCCGTAAAAGACAAAGGTAAATTTGGTTTAATAATATCAATAATTGAATCAACATGTTAAAATATTATTTACCCAATTTATAAAATTATTAAAATTTAACGAGATTCGTGATTCGAATGGACGGAGGATGATCGAAGGAGATGGCAGAAACTTCTAGATGGTGGAAGAAGAATCATATTTTAATGATGAAATTGAGGCATTGCGTGATCGATAGTTATTTTACGCGGGATAAATGGAATCTGAAGCAGTGGTTATAAATTTCGCAAGGAAGCAATTATGGTCAAAGCATTACAATATTGGATATGAAAGCATTTCCAGACGATATTCCGAAGTTATATTGTGATCTAAATGGTGAGTCACTCATTCGAATGATTTCTGAAGGCATACGTAAGTGAAGCGTGGAAGGTGATCGGCATTGACATTCTTTCTTCTAATATGGTAGTATATGTTTTCTTGATTCTTGAATACGTATGAGCTTCTTCTGTGGATAAATCATATTAGGCAAAAACAAAATTTTTTTATTTCGTCTGAATTGTTTCTCTTCTCAAATTCTTGATTCCTGATTGAGACAACAGTGTTGTGATATGACGCTTTGTCGAAATGACAAAGAGTCGGGTGGGATGCCACCTAATCATGTGATGTATGCCATATAGTATGAAAGACTGGCCATCTTGAGTACGAATATGGTTGTCTCATTCTTCACTCATCTTTATTCCTTCAATTTATTGACTTACAGATTCTTCCAACTATTTGTTGCATTGTTATTCCTTATCCTTCTTTTCATTCAAAGTCCTATTGACAAACTCTCCTCTTGCGTAGAGTCTATTCTTTGACGATTACAAAAGAAATAGAATAGTTCCGTGCGACAGGTAGAATTACGTGTCAAAAGAGAATGTGATGCACCGACAAATGGTGGACATCTGCGAGCCAGGAAAAATGGATGCACCGACAAATGTGGACATGAAATAACCCCAATTTTTGGAAATTTTTGTAACCCTTATGAATAGTGATTTTGTTGATTATGCTGAATAAGAAAACTTTTCATGCCACACTTTGTAGAGGTTCTTTTATTGTTATCCTGAGATCTTATTAGTACTCTATATGGTATATAAGTGTATGTAAAGATCGTTAGAATCCGAATTCGAATACTTTGATTTTTCCCGAAAATCCACCAGATACCGAAAGAATTGAGTATAAGGTAACAGGATAAAAAGGATTTAAATTCAAGGATTATAAGAGAGGGTCATAAAAGGAATATAATGTATTGAGAAAGGTTAAGGGAACCCAAGTAAGAAGATCCCGGGTATGATCCCTCAAACGATAAAGGAGAATGAAAGTTAAGCGAACCGTATAACAGATCAGCGATCATTAGCCAAGTAATTAGGAGTTAATCAAAGAGGTTAGTGATGATGATGTCATCACACCAACAAGAGGAAGACAAGTGTAGGAAGATGACATATGAGGATGACATAAGCATGACACAATGGGAAGGAATTGTTGGTTGATTATAAGCCACACAAAATTTACCATGGTAACAATTCAATTAATCACAAAAATTAAAAGCAACCAAAACAAACACATTTTCTTCTTCCCCCATCTTTTTGCCTTGGCTTTTTGAAGAAAAGCAAGGAAGAAAATTCCAAAACCCAAGCTCCACTTAATCATAATTCAAGAGGTTTTTTCTTTAGCTTCCATAATTCATAACTTAAATGAGCCATAAGTTTAAGCTTAAGATTCCATGTTTAACATAGCTAATCAATTCATCAAAGTTCTTGGTGAATAGTGTTTTCAAGAAACTAACTTTGTGTTTTCTTATGTTTTCTTCAAGATCCAAGCTTAGTAGAGATAGTTAGTGGTTATTTAAGGCTTCCTAAGTGATTCTCCACTCTCCAAGGAAGGTATAACTTCTCAAACCCTTAGTCTTAAGTTTTGTTGGTTTGGATTTCATAATGTTTAGATGATGGTGTTAGATATATTTGATAATGTCATGGCTAATATGATTTATGTTTAGTTTTCAGATCTTACTTAAACAGGATAAATCAGTACTTACTGGAAGTGAGGACTTAAGGATATCAGTACTTATATTATTAGGAGATAATCATCAGAAGATGGATATCAGAACTTAAGTACTGAAGGACGTTCAGATAAGGACAGCAGCTGATCAAAGGAAAGAAGATCGAGACAAACATAAGAAGAGATATGCATGAAGAAGGAATTCTATGAAGAATAGAATACTTGGAAGAAAAGATATCTGATTGATATATTTTAGGAAGCAGAATTATATTCCATATCAATTAGTGATTATCTTGTAACTGTGTAGTATATAAACACAGACATAGGGTTTACACTATAAGTGTTATCATATTCGAGAAGTTTATTCATTGTAACCCTAGCAGCTCTCGTGATATTTGTTCATCACTGAGAGGTAACAGTTCCATACTGTAACAGAGTTTATTGTTTCAATAAAGTTGTTTTCTGTTACTTGAGTTATAAAAGTTCGATTTGATTGTATTATACACTGTATTCACCCCCTCTACAGTGTGTGTGTGACCTAACAAGTGGTATCAGAGCCTGTCTGTTAACACACAAACAGTTTAAGATCCAAACACAATCATGTCTGATACAGAAACTCCAACTAAGCCCACCAAAACTGAAGAACCTCCAAAGACACAAATTCAAAGTCGGTATGAGACCATCAGAGTACCCATATTGAGACCATCTGAATATGCCATATGGAAGGTGAGAATGACCATGTTTCTGGAAGCTACAGATCCAGAATATCTTGATAGAATCAAGGAAGGACCTCACAAACCAACTAAGCTCGCAGTTGCAGTTGCAGGTGAAGCAGCAAAGACTGTACCAAAGGAGAAGAGTGATTACACTGCTGAAGATATCGCATCAATTGCTAAGGATGCTAAGGTACGACACTTACTGCATAGTGCCATTGATAATGTAATGTCAAACAGGGTAATAAACTGCAAGACTGTAAAGGAGATATGGGATGCTCTGGAAACAAGGTGTCAGGGAACTGATATAATTAAGAAGAACAGGAAGACAATACTCACTCAAGAGTATGAACACTTTGACTCAAAGGCTAATGAGTCATTGACTGATTTGTATGATAGATTTGTCAAACTCTTGAATGATCTGTCACTGGTTGATAAGGAGT
This sequence comes from Apium graveolens, assembly GCF_009905375.1. NCBI lineage: Eukaryota > Viridiplantae > Streptophyta > Magnoliopsida > Apiales > Apiaceae > Apium > Apium graveolens. The sequence continues at coordinate 130,415,691 of NC_133650.1, read as the reverse complement.
ATGATCTTGAAGATTCAAACCTTAAATTCCTGTTAGCTCTTCCTGAATGCTGGGATTTGAAGGCGACAACAATAAGAGACAACTACAATCTTGATGAAACAACTCTTGATGAAATTTATGGAATGCTCAAGACTCATGAACTTGAGATGGAACAAAGAAGCAAGAGAAAAGGTGGATAGTCAAGGACAATTGCTCTTAAGGCTGAAGAAGAATCACCCAAGGCAGCTACCTCAAGGAAAGACAAGGGTAAAGTTCTCTTCATAAATTCTGATACTGAGTCATCAAATTCTGAAAGTGATGATGACTCGGAATCTGAAAGCTTGCCTGAGACGGATGCTGATGAGGAGATGATGAAGCTGTGTGCTCTTATAGTGAAAGGGATCACAAAGATTGCATACAGGAAGTTCAGGAAGGGAAAGAAGTTTTCCAGGAAAGGCACAAGCTCTGATAAGAAGAATTTCAGAAAATCTGAGAGCAGAGGAGGAAAGTCTGACAGAGGAGATTATACAAATGTCAAATGCTACAACTGTGGTGAGAAAGGCCACATATCTCCTGATTGCAAGAAAGTGAAGAGTGACAAAGGCAAGGCTCTTGTCACAAAGAAGAAAAGTTGGACAAACACCTCAGATTCTGAAAGTGAGGAGAATTATGCCTTGATGGCAAATGCTGATAAGGCAAGTGCTGAAAGCAGTTCTGAAGCTGCTGAATCAAAGGTACCTCAAACTACTTATGCTTTTCATACTGATGATATTAATGAGTTGAGAAGATATCTTAAAACCATGTTTGTTAGTTATAGAGATCAAACTTTAACATGTGAAAGATTAACTTCTGAAAATCTTGCTTTTAAAAAAAGAAATGATTTCTTAGAAAAGGAATTAGTTATGTTCCATCAAACTCAGAAAGATAGAGATGATGCTTTTTATGTTAGGGATGAAGTGCTAAAAATGAATGAATCTCTAAAAACTGAGTTAGAAAAGGAAAAAGAAGTTATCAGGACTTCGACTAACTCTGGCAGAACAACTCAAAATTTGCTAAGTAGTGAAAACTGGAAAGAGGGCTTAGGTTATGGAGAAGAGAAGAATGATAAAGGAACTGTAGAAATTAAGTCTGTTGTTGTTAAGCAAAAGCCAAAGTTAAAACCTGTTAAGTTTGTAGCTGTAAAGTCTGATAATGAGAAAACAGAAGTTAAAAAGGAATTAACTTCTGACAAACTAAAACAGGAAAAGACAGCTGAAGTAAACATAGGCTTAATGACTAAGAAGCAGCTTAAGCATAAGCTGAAAGATGTTAAGAATGCAAACAAGGTAAAATTACCTAGGAAAAATAGGAATGGAAAGGAAGGTGTAAATAAAAGCAATGATTATAAGCCTGTTCCTGATGTTCCTAGGAAAATATGTCATAACTGTGGAAGTTCTAACCATCTGGCTTCTTTTTACAGGAAGAATAAGAACATAAACTCCTTACCTTCAAAGTCAGGAGTTAAGAGTCAGTCTGTTAGATATAAGCCACAAAATCCTTGTTTTTATTGTGGTAGTTTATGGCATTCTATTTATACTTGTAAGGAATATCATAGTTTGTACTATGATTATTATCAAATAAAACCTTCTTTAAAGAAAGTTACCATTGTTCCTTCTAGTGTAAGTTCTGATTCAAAGTCTGATAGTGTAAATTCTGATAAGAAAAATGTTAACATAAACTCTGATGCTAAATCCGCTGCAAATGTTAACAAACTTAATAAGGCCAAAGGATCCAAGCATGTCTGGGTCCTTACAACTAATCATTAGTGGTGTTTGTGATTGCAGGGCAACAGGAAAAATATCCTAGTTCTGGACAGTGGATGTTCAGGACATATGACTGGAAACAAAGCCCTGCTATCAAACTTTATGGAGAAAGCTGGCCCAAGTGTTTCTTATGGAGATGGCAACATTGAAAAACTTTGGGATATGGCAATATCAATCTTGGGAATGTCATCATTAAAGAAGTAGCTCTGGTCTCAGGACTTAAACACAATCTGCTAAGTATAAGTCAAATCTGTGACAGAGGTTATCATGTGGATTTCTTTATGGAACACTGTGAAGTTGTAAGTAAATCTACCGGCAAAGTTGTTCTGAAAGGATACAGGCGCGGTAACATTTATGAAGCTAAGCTTTTAACAAGTACTGATGGTTCTGCAATCTGTCTGATAAGTAGAGCATCAATTGAAGAAAGCTGGAATTGGCACAAGAAACTCTCTCATTTAAATTTCAACAATATAAATGAGTTGGTCAAGAAAGATCTTGTGAGAGGACTGCCAAAGTCAGTATTTGCTCCTGATGGCCTTTGTGATTCTTGTCAGAAGGCTAAACAAAGAAAATCCTCATTCAAGAGCAAGACTGAATCATCAATTCTTGAGCCTTATCACCTACTACATGTTGATCTATTTGGTCCAGTGAATTTCATGTCTATTGTAAAGAAGAAATATGCTTTGGTCATAGTGGATGAGTTCACCAGATACACATGGGTGTATTTCTTGCACACAAAAAGTGAAACTGCATCTATCTTGATTGATCATGTCAGGCAACTGGATAAATTGGTCAAAGACTCGGTAAAGATAATAAGGAGTGATAATGGCACTGAGTTCAAGAATTTGATAATGGAAGAGTTCTGCAAAAACCATGGAATCAAGCAGGAATTCTCTGCTCCTGGAACTCCACATCAAAATAGAGTTGTTGAAAGGAAGAATAGAACTCTCATTGAAGCTGCACGTATAATGCTTGATGAAGCAAAGCTTCCAACCTATTTCTGTGCTGAAGCTGTGCAGACTGCTTGTTTTACTCAAAATGCAACACTCATTAACAAGCAAGGAAAGACACCATATGAGATGGTGAAGAAAAAGAAGCCAAATCTGAAGTATTTTCATGTATTTGGATGCCAGTGTTATGTTCTTAAGACTCATCCTAAACAGCTATCTAAATTTGATTTAAAAGCTGATGAAGGAATTTTTGTTGGATATCCACTTTCCACAAAAGCCTTCAGAGTCTATAACTTGAGAACAAGAGTGGTCATGGAATCTATCAATGTCTCTTTTGATGACAAGAAGATTACTGGACTTGAAGATTTTATTGATCATGATCAGCTGAGATTTGAAAATTAAGACTCAAATTCTGATACTGATAATCCTGACAATCTAAGTCCTGATATTGCAAACTCTGATGGATTAAACTCGGATGTTATTGAAACTGTGGTGACTACGCCAAAGGAAGATGCACCTATGCAGGGGGAGCATACTCAAGATCTTACCACATCTCAAGAAGCATCAGAACATACATCTGGCTCTTCAAGTTCTGATTCGTCAAGCTCTGATAAGCAAAGTTCTGATAGGTCTGAAAATCTAAATTCTGAAGAATCCAACTCAGAGAGCATAGCTTCAGGGGGAGGATCAGAAAATGAAAATGAAGACAGCATGGATCATGGGGGAGCATCCAGTTCTAGAGAAAACCTTCCATCTGCAAGGAAGTGGACTAAATCACATACACCTGATTTGATAATTGGAAATCCTGATGCAGGTGTCAGAACTAGAACAGCTACTTCAAATGAATATCTTTTCAACTCTTTTCTTTCTCAGACTGAGTCAAAGAAAGTGGAAGAAGCTCTTCAAGATGCTGATTGGGTGCAAGCAATGCAGGAAGAGTTAAATGAATTTGAAAAAAATAAAGTCTGGACCCTAGTACCAAGACCAAAGAACAGATCTGTTGTTGGTACAAAGTGGGTATTCAGAAACAAAACTGATAGTGATTGCATAATTACAAGGAATAAGGCAAGGCTGGTTGCAAAAGGATATTCTCAACAGGAGGGAATTGATTATGATGAAACATTTGCACCAGTTGCTAGATTGGAAGCCATAAGGATATTTTTGGCGTATGCTGCTCACAAAAAGTTTACTGTCTTTCAAATGGATGTGAAAAGTGCTTTTTTCAATGGAGAATTGGAGGAAGAAGTATATGTTAAACAACCTTCAGGCTTTGTAGATTCAAAATATCCAGATTATGTCTACAGGCTTGATAAAGCACTTTATGGACTAAAGCAAGCTCTAAGAGCATGGTATGAGACTTTAGCTCAGTTTCTTCTGGAAAGTGGATTTAACAGAGGAACAATAGACAAAACACTGTTCTACCTCAACCATGGAAAGGACTTACTTCTGGTCCAGATATATGTTGATGATATCATTTTTGGTTCTACAAATGACATACTTTGCAAAACATTTTCCAAATTAATACAGTCAAGGTATCAGATGAGTATGATGGGGGAACTTAGCTATTTTCTGGGCCTTCAAGTCAAGCAGAATGAAGAAGGCACTTTTATTTGTCAAACCAAGTACACCAGGAATTTGCTGAAGAAATTTGGAATGCAAGACTGTTCAAGTGCATCCACTCCCATGGCCACTGCAACAAAACTGGACAAGGATACTGGTAAATCAGTAGATATTACTGATTACAGAGGTATGATTGGCTCTCTACTCTATCTAACTGCTAGTAGACCTGATATCATGTATGCTACCTGTCTTTGTGCAAGATTTCAAGCAGATCCAAGAGAACCTCACTTAACAGCTGTGAAAAGAATATTCAAGTATCTTAAAGGAACAGCTGATTTGGGATTGTGGTATCCCAGAGAATCAGATTTTAAACTAATAGGTTACTCAGATGCAGATTTTGCAGGTTGCAAAATTGACAGGAAAAGCATAAGTGGAAACTGCCAATTTCTTGGAGGCAGATTGGTTTCTTGGTTTAGCAAGAAATAAAAGTCAATTTCCACATCAACTGCAGAAGCAGAGTACATTGATGCAGGAAGCTGTTGTGCACAGATTCTTTGGATGAAGAATCAGTTACTGGATTATGGGTTAACATATTTTAAAATCCCTATTTACTGTGATAATCAAAGTGCTATTGCTATGACAGGTAATCCAGTTCAACACTCAATGACAAAGCACATCAGCATCAGGTACCACTTCATAAGGGAACATGTGGATGAAGGTACAGTGGAATTGCACTTTGTTCCAACAGATCAACAACTAGCAGATATCTTCACCAAACCACTGTGTGAAGCTACTTTTACAAGATTGGTAAATGAACTTGGAATGGTTTCAGGTTCTTTCTCTAAATCTGCTTAGTTTTGTTCTGATGCATCAGACTTTATAATCAGTATTTAGGGAAATTACTCTCAGTGTGTATTCTGTGTGTTAGGTCACACACACTCTCAGTGATGAACAAATATCACGAGAGCTGCTAGGGTTATAATGAATAATCTTCTCGAATATGATAACACTTATAGTGTAAACCCTATGTCTGTGTTTATATACTACACAGTTACAAGATAATCGCTAATTGATATGGAATATAATTCTGCTTCCTAAAATATATCAATCAGATATCTTTTCTTCCAAGTATTCTATTCTTCATAGAATTCCTTCTTCATGCATATCTCTTCTTATGTTTATCTCGATCTTCTTTCCTTTAATCAGCTACTGTCCGAACATCCTTCAGCACTTAAGTTCTGATATCCATCTTCTGATGATTATCTCCTGATAATATAAGTACTGATATCCTTAAGTCCTGACTTCCAGTAAGTACTGATTTATCCTATTTAAGTAAGATCTGAAAACTAAACATAAATCATATTAACCATGACATTATCAAATATATCTAACAATCTCCCCCAACTTATAAATTAGCATAATATACAAGTTTAACAGATATTTGATGATGTCAAAAACATTAAGTACAAATGCATGAGAATTAGACTAGATAACTACAACTTACAGTCTTTAAAGCTTTACCAATATTTAACTTCTGATAACAGCTTCAGTCTGTACAAATATCTGAATTTAATCAGTTGTAGATCTTGACTTGGCTTCATCTTCTGATCTCTCTGATGTCAGGAGTTGTTCTGAGATAGTTCTTCAACAAACATCTCTCAGCATATCTAAGTTCATCACTCATCCTCCTTTTAGCATCTTTAAGCTCTGCATTATCTTCACCAATTTGAAAGATTGCATCCCTGAGATCATTAATCTTTGCTTTTCTTATATCCTGATCCAGTCTGATCAAATAAGCTTTATCAGACTCAAGATTGAATTCCACAGCCCTGTAACCCAGAAAGGTAGTTATAATCTTAGCAGTATTGGGCTTCATTTCAACTATATCACCCTTGTGATCTCTGTACTTTGGAACATATGTGCTGTCAGACTTAACAGAATAAAGCCTTTTATGTCTCTGAATCTGATCCTTCAAATAGTTTGCAGCACTTCCTGTCAATCTGTCATCCACTTGAAGTAAGAATAGTACATGCTCCAATTCTTCAAAATACTTCAAAGGAATGGCATTTTGCCTTATATGATAAACCCTACCATCTGTCATGAAGTACAACAAGATGTGTTCTTTTAAGTAGGTATGGTAAACCATTTGTATAGATTCCAGTTGATTCAATCTCTCAGGAGTTGCTCCAATACCTGGTTCACTCAAGGAAGTTGGATCATTGGTAGTGTTCTGTATTCTTCTTTCATCAGCACTTCCCAATCTAGTTTTATCTCTTGCTTCCTTTCCAGTAACTACTCTTGCTTCAAAACCACTTGCAGCAGTCTTCAAAGGTTGAGTCTGTTTTGCTTTAGTGAATCCTGGTAGGAGTGTCTTTGGTCTATCTTCTGATATCAAGTTAACTTGAGCTATGTCAGAGGTTACTTGCTTCTTTGGAATATCAGCACTTACTGTCTCTTGACTCTGAACAACTTCAGCCATGTCAGAGGTTGTTTTAAGAACTTTTCTTGAAGTCAGAGCAAGATCATCCTTTTCATCAGTGATTTCTTCATTCTCAGGAGGCACATAAACCTTGATAGGTTCACCAACCTTTTCTTTACCCTTGGATCTTGGATCTATCTGCGGTTGTGATTTAACCAATGTTGCTTCAGTATTTGTCCTTTCTTTTATCACAATGCCTTTGAGTTTTGGAAGTGTCTTTTCACCAGAAGCTTCAGATTTAGATGTGACTTTTTTTTATTTAAGTCTGGCTTCTTCTTCCATTAAGCTCTCCAATTCCATTCCTGGATTTTCCTGAAGAAATAACCGTCTTGACATTTCTTCATCAAGATCTAAAAGTTCATCAGAACTTATCCTTTTACCAGTAGCAGAACTAATTCTTTTTCCAGTATCAGAACTTGTCCTGTGACTTGTGATTTCAGCTTTTCTTGATGAGAAACCTCTACCTTGACTATGACCTCTACCCATTCCAGAGTTTCCTTGATCATCCTTTTCATCATCCTTCCCTTTCAGTGTCTTGTCAGTCTTGCATTTGGACTTAATTACTTTCTCCCCCTTTTTGGCATCAGTAGGTAGTAAAAGAGAGACAAGCAATTCCACTGAGGCTTGGATTTCAGTAAGTTGAGATTGATGAGAAGCTTGATTTTGCAGAATATCATCAATATGAGCTTGTTGTTTCTCTTGAGTCTTCTCAATATAAGCAATCCTGTCAAAGGTAGGTTGGAAGAATTTTTTCTTTTCAATCTTGTGAACTTGTTCTTGTTTGATAAATTCTTCCTGAATCTTATGTAGCTCTGCATGAGTAGTTGAATGGAGACCTTGTAGATGTTTAGTACTCAATGCAGTGACTCTAAGCTGGGTTTTGAAATCATCAGAATTTAACATTTCATCAGCTTTTGTCAAGTGCTCAGCCAGATGCTTTGCAGATGGAACACAAGAAACTGAGTTCCATTCCTTAGTCCACTCCTGTCCTGCAGGAGTTTCACTCCAAGGCACTGGTGCTTCTCTTGTAACAAACTTCTTAACAAGTTTAGATTTAAGAACAGTTTGTTGAGGAGTATGTCCTGAAGAACCTGCTTCATCAGCATCTGCATTTGGAGAAGCATCACCAGTATTTCCAACATTTGCAGCATCAGAACTTACATAATCAGTATCTTCTGATAAAACAACAGTGTGAGTAGCAATGGAGGCTTCACCATCCTCTAATTGCTGATCTGGTTCCAAGTTCTGATCAACAGCCATATCATGATGCTCACCTATATTCTGATCATCAGCATCTAGATGCAGAGAAGGTGTAGTAGATAATTCTGGAGTTTGAGCAGTATCAGTAACAGGTGTTGTTGTAGGATTAGTTATTGTTGGAGCTGCTAAGTAAAGTATCTCAGGCACAACCAGGTTCTCAACATCAATTTCAGTACTTGTGCCTGGATCAACATGAGACACAGACTTTTGAACAGGAGACACAGATGGTGTGTTGGTCTTTTCAGTAACAGCTTCCTGAGTTGGAGTTGATGGAGAAGTAGTGACTGGAGCAGATTCCTTTTCTTGTGAGATCAGAGATTCCTGATCCCCTTCTTTAGCTGCTGCTTCTTCATCATCTGAAACTGGCCTTTTTGCCCTCTGTTTCTTGTATCTTTTTGAAGATATGGATTCCTTGGGAGTTTCAGCAACAATCATTCTTCTAAGCCTTTTGAGAAGCTTAGATCCCCCAATTTCAGAATCCTTCTGAGAAGTCACTTTCTCAGTTTCTTTAACAACAGGTTCTGATGTAGAAACCTGTTCCTCACTGTCTGACTCATCTCTCAAAGAAATCCTCCTTCTCTTTTGAGGTGTTTGAGGAACAGTCTTTGTCCTCTTAGGCTTGGAAGATGAAGCCTTCACAGTAGGTGCTGAAGATGAGGGTTGAACTGTCTGTGAAGTGGAGAGATAGTATTTGATATATTGCCTGAGGGTTGGTTGAGTAGTATGAGTGGTATGTTCTGATGGTTGTTGTGGTGTTTAGGAGGTGGTTGTTGGTTGAACATCAGGATAAACAGATCTATAGGATTCAGGATCAGCATTTACTAAGTTCTGTTTTATAGACTGAGGAATCTGTAACGGTCTAACCACTTGTTTCTTAGTGTCAACATTTACCAGGTCATTAAAGTAACATTTTGCAACCCATGTGCTGACTCATTATGGGGATGGCATCAAAATTCGAACACTTGTTCCCAAAAGCTTTAGTGATGCAGTCGAAGAAGAAGCTCCATTCCCTTCTGATATGAGCCCGTTTCAACTGCCCAAGCTTTGCCAAACTCTGTTCATACCCCAAACTGGCCATTAACTCCTGAAGAGCTGATTCCTCCAGAATTGAAAAAGTACATCCTTCTGGGAGATGTAGAGCCTTGCGTATTGTACCAGGAGTGACTGCATATGGAGAATCACCCACTTCAAAAACAATACTAGGAGTACCATTTTGACCACCATTATCAAAGTTTCCAGTCCTCCAAAGTGTCAGAACTTGTTGGCTTGAGAAGACTGAAGGTTGGATCAATGCATACCCGATTTCACTGTGTGCAAGAAGATCTTGCAAAAAATGCAATTCAGACGGAGCTTCAGCATTATCAAGAATTGTAACATAGTTGTTTGGAACAAATTTAGCTCCATCAATGATTAAATCCTTAGGTGCCATGAAATTAATCGAGATTTATAAGTGCCTGTTAGGTGTTTGATAGAATGTCTATATGAAAAACCAACGTTAGAAGAAGAAAGAGAGTAAAAGCAAATAGAGAGAAAAAGTATGAAAGGAAATAAAAGATTAAAAAATCCTCTCTCTGTTTTACTTATACTTTTGAAAAAAAAATTGTAACCGTTGGACACCTGTCAGACATGCAGTATAAACGAATAGTTAATGGGCACGAGAAAACAGTAATCATTACTTACCCACTTGCAGTTTTTCAAGGAAAAACCGTTCCACTTACCCAGTTATTCCATTAATCAAGGTGAATCAGTTTTAATTTAAAATTGAAACTGTTCCCACTTATTTAATTATTTTTCACTGCAACATCAGTATTCTGAAAAAAAATCGAGTAAAAAAGACCATAATAAATCAGATGAGCAAGTACTGATAAAGTAAAATCAGAACTTAAGTTAAAACAGAATTTATATGGTCATCAGAATATGAATATGTATTAGGATTTATCAATGCATTACAACATATCTCAGAGACAAGATCTTGAAACAAAAATAAATTTCATTAATATATCAAGAGAATACATTCATGAAAGTTAAATTACATCATAACTTTTTACAAGATTGCCCTAAGCTGCTAAACCTAACGTCAACAGCCTTTGTCCTAGCTCAAGAAGCAGGGCAAGGCTGATGATGAAAAAAAACAAGAAGAAGAAAATAAATCATTTCTTCTTCCTACTCTCGACAAACAGAATAGCGAGTCGAATGATTCGCTCTTGCTGGCTGAGAGCTTCCAGCCTTTCCTCCTCCAATCGCTCCAGATGGCGATGGTAGTCCATGTAGAAGAACATGAGGTGGGTGAGTACCTCCTGGGGAACGGAGTCCCATATCTCATCAGGAATGGCAGTAACGTGCCATTCCTGCTGCCAATCGGCACAGCTCAGTTCCATGTTGAATGTTTCGTAGTTCAAAAACATATTGTAATTGACCATGGTGTTTTGGATAGAAAGAGTATGAAGGTGAGTTTGTGATAAAAGATTTGATGGGAAGGCTGATGTGAAGTGGTTGTTTATATAGGCAAGAGAATGCCAGGAGACGCAAAGAAATTTAATGCTGACAGGTAGAATTAATTCTACCTCGTCTCCCCAGACTTGGAAAAAGAAAAACATTCATTGGAAAGGGAAAACATGGTTTAATGCGCACAAGAAGCAAGTAAAAGTTGACTGTTCATGTACGAGTACTACTATCCCTAAATATAGTGACTGTTAAGCTTCCACTTCAACATATTCTGGTTTAAACTGAGACTGTTTTCAAATTTTATCCACAAATAAGTCAAGTAAAGAATCATAATTTAATATCAGAACGTAGACTTATATCAGAACTTAACAGTCATCAGAACATAATGTCTTAACTCGGAAAATGAATGCCTATCTTAGTAAGTCCTCACACAAATTCTGATTTATATTCTTCAAAACTTAATCATCAGAACATGCAATCAGAACTTGTCCTCAGAATTTGTGCAATGTGACACAATGACTGTTCATCTAAAACAACATAGATCACCACAGTGATTTTCATCATTCATATGGAGTGTTTAGTGTGTGCATTAAGCTAAATATCAGACAAGGAGTAAAGTCTGATTCACTTCAGTACATCTTAGAAATAAGGCATAACTAAAACTTTGCTAAAGAGCTGTCATTATTCTGAAACCTTCTGTTGAATGAGTTCATGCTTGAGTCCACCTCAATTATTTTGTGCTAATTTTGTGCATCTTTTTAAATTCCATTTTACAGTGGCTTCTCAGTGTAAGTGAGTCATGACTGCTTATCAGAATTTTTGCTATTATCAGAGTATTTCTCCAGTAATCATAGAGTGTGAAAAGTCACCAAGAAAATATTTTGCTTTTCTAATGCATATTTACTTAATACCAGCCATGCACTTGGGTCGTCCCTTCCACATTTTTTAATCTAGATCTCAAAGGAGTACCTGAATTTTAATCCTTGATTCTTTTGCTTTTTCTTTTGATAAGTGAGGTTTATCAGCACTTAGTACATTCAACAGATTTACTAGCATCAGAACTTAACAGATGAGAAGCAATATTCTAGTTTGTGACTTAGTAGTAAGATAGACAAAGTAAACTCAACTAAGCTCAATTATCAGAATTTGCTTGTGTTAATAGATTTCCACAGGAAATAATTACTTCTTACATGGGATCCCTTGTTTATGGAAGACTACTAGGTCAGCATCTAGCACAGTTATCCTCATAGGATTGAATAGTTACCTAAACAGACATATCACTATCAGAGTTTAGTAATATATATCAGACAACAGTCAGTATTTAAACACATTTTTCAATTAAGCACAGAATACACAAAGAGATTAAATTCTGTAAATACTGATCATAAAGTCTGATGTATCAGAACAAAACTAAGCAAATTTAGAGAAAGAACCTGAAACCATTCCTAGTTCATTTACCAATCTTGTAAAAGTAGCTTCACACAATGGTTTTGTGAAGATATCTGCTAGTTGTTGATCTGTTGGAACAAACTGCAATTCCACTGTACCTTCATCCACATGTTCCCTGATGAAGTGGTACCTGATGCTGATGTGCTTTGTCATAGAGTGTTGAACTGGATTACCTGTCATAGCAATAGCACTTTGATTATCACAGTAAATAGGGATTTTGAAATATGTTAACCCATAATCCAGTAGCTGATTCTTCATCCAAAGAATCTGTGCACAACAGCTTCCTGCAGCAATATATCCTGCTTCTGCAATTGATGTGGAAATTGACTTTTATTTCTTGCTAAACCAAGAAACCAATCTGCCTCCAAGAAATTGGCAACTTCCACTTGTGCTTTTCCTGTCAATTTTGCAACCTGCAAAATCTGCATCTGAGTAACCTATTAGTTTAAAATCTGATTCTCTGGGATACCACAATCCCAGATCAGCTGTTCCCTTAAGATACTTGAAAATTCTTTTCACAGCTGTTAAGTGAGGTTCTCTTGGATCTGCTTGAAATCTTGCACAAAGACATGTAGCATATATGATATCAGGTCTACTAGCAGTTAGATAGAGTAGAGAGCCAATCATACCTCTATAATCAGTAATATCTACTGATTTACCAGAATCCTTATCCAGTTGTGTTGCAGTGGCCATGGGAGTGGATGCACTTGAACAATCTTGCATTCCAAATTTCTTCAGCAAGTTTCTGGTGTACTTAGTTTGACAAATAAAAATGCCTTCTTCATTCTTCTTGACTTGAAGGCCCAGAAAATAGCTAAGTTCCCCCATCATACTCATCTGATACCTTGACTGCATCAGTTTGGCAAACTTCTTACAAAGTCTGTCATTTGTAGACCCAAAAATGATATCATCAACATAAATCTGGACCAGAAGTAAGTCCTTTACATGGTTGAGGTAGAACATTGTTTTGTCTATAGTTCCTCTGTTAAATCCACTTTCCAGAAGAAACTGAGCTAAAGTCTCATACCATGCTCTAGGAGCTTGCTTAAGTCTATAAAGTGCTTTATCAAGCCTGTAGACATAATCTGGATGTTTGGAATCTACAAAGCCTGGAGGTTGTTCAACATATACTTCCTCCTCCAATTCTCCATTGAGAAAAGCACTTTTCACATCCATTTGAAAGACAGTAAACTTGTTGTGAGCAGCATAAGCCAAAAATATTCTTATGGCTTCTAACCTAGCGACTGGTGCAAATGTTTCATCATAATAAATTCCCTCATGTTGAGAATATCCTTTTGCAACCAGCCTTGCCTTATTCCTTATAATTATGCCATCACTGTCAGTTTTGTTTCTGAATACCCACTTTGTACCAACAACAGATCTATTCTTTGGTCTTGGCATTAGGGTCCAGACTTTGTTTCTTTCAAATTCATTTAACTCTTCCTGCATTGCTTGCACCCAATCAGCATCTTGAAGAGCTTCTTCCACTTTCTTTGGCTCAGTCTGAGAAAGAAAAGAATTGTAAAGACATTCGTTTGAAGTACCTGTTCTAGTTCTGACACCTGCATCAGGATTTCCAATTATCAAATCAGGTGTATGTGATTTAGTCCACTTCCTTACAGATGGAAGGTTTTCTCTAGAACTGGATGCTCCCCCATGATCCATGCTGTCTTCAACTTCATTTTCTGATGCTCCCCCTGAAACTATGCTCTCTGAGTTGGATTCTTCAGAATTTAGATTTTCAGAACTATCAGAACTTGGCTTATCAGAACTTGACGAATCAGAACTTGAAGAGCCAGATGTATGTTCTGATGCTTCTTAAGATGTGGTAAGATCTTGAGTATGCTCTCCCTGCATAGGTGCATCTTTCTTTGACGTAGTCACCACAGTTTCAATAACATTAGAGTTTAATCCATCAGAGTTGGCATTATCAGGACTTAGATTGTCAGGATTTTCAGTATCAGAATTTGAGTCTTCATTTTCAAATCTCAGCTGATCATGATCAATAAAATCTTCAAGTCCAGTAATCTTGTTGTCATCAAAGGAGACATTGATAGATTCCATGACCACTCTTGTTCTCAAATTATACACTCTGAAGGCTTTTGTGGAAATTGGATATCCAACAAAAATTCCTTCATCAGCTTTTAGATCAAATTTGGATAGCTGTTCAGGATGAGTCTTAAGAACAAAATACTTGCATCCAAATACATGAAAGTACTTCATATTTGGCTTCTTTTTCTTTACCATCTCATATGGTGTTTTTCCTTGCTTGTTAATGAGTGTTGCATTTTGAGTAAAATAAGCAGTCTGCACAGCTTCAGCCCAGAAATAGGTTGGAAGCTTTGCTTCTTCAAGTATTGTACGTGCAGTTTCAATGAGAGTTCTATTCTTCCTTTCAACAACTCCATTTTGCTGTGGAGTTCCAGGAGCAGAAAATTCCTGCTTAATTCTATGGTTTTTGCGGAACTCTTCCATTATCAAATTCTTGAATTCAGTGCTATTATCACTCCTTATGGTTTTCACAGAATCTTTGACCAATTTATCCAGATGTTTGACATGATCAATCAAGATAGATGCATTTTCACTTTTTGTGTGCAAGAAATACACCCATGTGCATCTGGTGAACTCATCCACTATGAACAACACATATTTCTTCTTTGCAACAGACATGACATTTACTGGACCAAATAGATCAACATGTAGTAGATGATAAGGATCAAGAATTGATGATTTTCTTTGTTTGGCCTTCTGACAAGAATCACAAAGGCGATCAGGAGCAAATACTGACTTTGGCAGTCCTCTCACAAGATCTTTCTTGACTAGTTCATTTATATTGTTGAAATTTAAATGAGAGAGTTTCTTGTGCCAATTCCAGCTTTCTTCAATTGATGCTCTACTCATCAGACAGATTGCAGAATCATCAATACTTGTTGAAAGCTTAGCTTCATAAATGTTACCACGCATGTATCCTTTCAGAACAACTTTGCCTTTAGATTTACTCACAACTTCACAGTGTTCTTCAACGAAATAAACATGATAACCTCTGTCACAGATTTGACTTATACTCAGCAGATTGTGTTTAAGTCCTGAGACCAGAGCTACTTCATTAATGATGACATTCCCAAGATTGATATTGCCATATCCCAATGTTTTTCCAATGTTGCCATCTCCATAAGAAACACTTGGGCCAGCTTTCTCCATAAAGTCTGATGGCAGGGCTTTATTTCCAGTCATATATCCTGAACATCCACTGTCCAGGACTAGGATATTTTTCCTGTTGCCCTGTAATCATAAAGACCACTAATGATTAGTTTTAAGGACCCAGACTTGCTTGGATCCTTTGGCCTTATCAAGTTTGTTAACATTTGCAGCGGATTTAGCATCAGAGTTTATGTTAACATTTTTCTTATCAGAATTTACACTATCAGACTTTGAATCAGAATTTACACTAGAAGGAACAATGAAAACTTTCTTTAAAGAAGGATTTATTTGATAATAATTATAGTACAAACTATGATATTCCTTACAAGTATAAATGGAATGCCATAAACTACCACAATGAAAACAAGGATATTGTGGCTTATATCTAACAGACTGACTCTTAACCCCTGACTTTTAAGGTAAGGAGTTTATGTTCTTATTCTTCCGGGAAAAAGAAGCCAGATGGTTAGAACTTCCACAATTATGACACGTTATTCTAGGAGAATCAGGAACAGGCTTATAATCATTGCTTTTATTCACACCTTCCTTTCCATTCCTATTTTTCCTAGGTGATTTTACCTTGTTTGCATTCTTAACATCTTTCAGCTTATGCTTAAGCTGCTTCTTTGTCATTAAGCCTATGTTTACTTCAGCTGTCTTTTCCTGTTTTAGTTTGTTAGAAGTTAATCCCTCTTTAACTTCTGATTGCTCATTATCAAACTTTACAGTTACAAACTTGAGAGGTTTTAACTTTGGTTTTTGCTTAACAACAACAGGCTTAATTTCTACAGTTCCTTTATCATTCTTATCCTCTCCATAACCTAAGCCCTCTTTCCAATTTTCACTACTTAGCAAATTTTGAGTTGTTCTGCCAGAGTTAGTCCAAGTCCTGATAATCTCTCTTTCCTTTTCTAACTCAGTTTTTAGAGATTCATTCATTTTTAGCACTTCATCCCTAACATAAAAAGCATCATCTCTATCCTTCTGAGTTTGATGGAACATAACTAACTCTTTTTCTAAGAAATCATTTCTTTTCTTAAAAGCAAGATTTTCAGAAGTTAATCTTTCACATGTTAAAGTTTGATATCTATAACTAACAAACAGGGTTTTAAGATATCTTCTCAACTCATTAATATCATCAGTATGAAAAGCATAAGTAGTCTGAGGTACCTTTGTTTCAGCAGCTTCAGAACTTCTCTCAGCACTTTCTTTATCAACATTTTCCATCAAAGCATAGTTCTCCTCACTTTCAGAGTCTGAGGTGTCTGTCCAGCTTTTCTTCTTTGTGACAAGAGCCTTGCCTTTGTCACCCTTCACTTTCTTGCAATCAGGAGATATGTGGCCTTTCTCACCACAGTTATAGCATTTGACATTGGTATAATCTCCTCTATCAGACTTTCCTCCTCTACCCTCAGATCTTCTGAAATTCTTCTTATCAGAACTTCTGCCTTTCCTGGAAAACTTCTTTCCCTTCCTAAACTTCCTGTATACAATCTTTGTGATCCCTTTCACCATAAGAGCACACAGCTTCATCATCTCCTCATCAGCATCAGTCTCAGGCAAGCTTTCAGAATCTGAGTCATCATCACTTTCAGAACTTGATGACTCAGTATCAGACTTTGTGAAAAGAGCTTTACCCTTGTCTTTCCTTGAGGTAGCTGCCTTGGGGGATTCTTCTTCAGCCTTAAGAGCAACTGTCCTTGACTTTCCTCCTTTCCTTTTGCTTCTTTGTTCCATCTCAAGTTCATGAGTCTTGAGCATTCCATAAATTTCATCAAGAGTTGTTTCATCAAGATTGTAGTTATCTCTTATTGTTGTTGCCTTCAAAGCCCAGCATTCAGGAAGAGCTAACAGGAATTTAAGGTTTGAATCTTCAAGATCATACTCCTTATCAACCAATGACAAATCATTCAAGAGTTTGACAAATCTATCATATAAATCAGTCAATGACTCATTTGCCTTTGAGTCAAAGTGTTCATACTCTTGAGTGAGTATTTTCTTCTTGTTCTTCTTAATTGTATCAGTTCCCCAACACCTTGTTTCCAGAGCATCCCATATCTCCTTAGCAGTCTTGCAGTTAATTACTATGTTTGACATTACATTATCAATGGCACTATGCAGTAAGTGTCGTACCTTAGCATCCTTAGCAATTGATGCGATATCTTCAGCAGTATAATTACTCTTCTCCTTTGGTACGGTCTTTGCTGCTTCACCTGCAACTGCAACTGCGAGCTTGGTTGGTTTGTGAGGCCCTTCCTTGATTCTATCAAGATATTCTGGATCTGTTGCTTCCAGGAACATGGTCATCCTCACCTTCCATATGAGATATTCAGATGGTCTCAGTATGGGAACTCTAATGGTCTCATACCGACTTTGAATTTGTGTATTTGGTGGTTCTTTAGTTTTGGTAGGCTTAGTTGGAGTTTCTATGTCAGACATGATTGTGTTTGGATCTTAAACTGTATATGCGTTAACAGATCGGCTCTGATACAACTTGTTAGGTCACACACACTCTCAGTGATGAACAAATATCACGAGAGCTGCTAGGGCTATAATGAATAATCTTCTCGAATATGATAACACTTATAGTGTAAACCCTATGTCTGTGTTTATATACTACACAGTTACAAGATAATCGCTAATTGATATGGAATATAATATTGCTTCCTAAAATATATCAGTCAGATATCTTTTCTTCCAAGTATTCTATTCTTCATAGAATTCCTTCTTCATGCATATCTCTTCTTATGTTTATCTCGATCTTCTTTCCTTTAATCTGCTACTGTCCTTATCTGAACATCCTTCAGCACTTAAGTTCTGATATCCATCTTCTGATGATTATCTCCTGATAATATAAGTACTGATATCCTTAAGTCCTGACTTCCAGTAAGTACTGATTTATCCTGTTTAAGTAAGATCTGAAAACTAAACATAAATCATATTAACCATGACATTATCAAATATATCTAACACTGTGCTTAATTGAAAATTGCTTAAGTATTGACTGTTGTCTGATGTGACTTTCTAAACTCTGATAGTGATATGTCTGTTTATGTAACTATTCAATCCTATGAGGATACATGTGCTACATGTTGACCTAGTAGTCTTTAATAACCTAGGGATCCCATGTTAGAAGTAATTATTTCTGTGGAAACCTATTGACACAAGAAAATTCTGATATTGAGTTTAGTTGAGTTTACTTTGTCTATCTTATTACTAAGTCACAAACTAGAATAATGCTTCTCATCTGTTAAGTTCTGATGCTAGTAAATCTATTGAATGTCCTAAGTGCTGATACACCTCTCTTATCAAAAGAAAAAGAAAAGAACCAAGGATTAAAATCAGGTACTCCTTTGAGATCTAGAGTAAAAATGTGGAAGGGACGACCCAAGTGCATTGCTGGTATTAAGTAAATATGCATTAGAAAAGCAAAATATTTTCTTGGTGACTTTTCACACTCTATGGTTACTGGAGAAATACTCTGATAATATCATAAATTCTGATAAGCAGTCGTGACTCACTTACACTGAGAAGCCACTGTAAAATAGAATTTCAAAAGATGCACAAAATTAGCACAAATCTGTTGAGGTGGACTCAAGCATGAACTCATTCAATAGTAGGCTTCAGAATAATGATAGTTTTTTAGTAAAGTTTTAGTTCTGCCTTATTTCTAAGATGTACTGAAGTGAATCAGACTTTACTCTTTGTCTGATATTTAGCTTAATGCACACACTCAACACTCCATATGAATAATGAAAATTTCTGTGCTGATCTATGCTATTGTAGATGAACAGTTTATGTGTCAGATTGCATAAATTCTGAGGACAAGTTCTGTTGAACGTTCTGATGATTAAATTCTGAAGAATCTATATCAGAATTTGTGTGAAGAATTACAGTAATAGCCATTCACTTTTTGAGTTAAGAAATCAAGTTCTGATGACTGTTAAGTTCTAATATAAGTCTAAGTTCTGATATTAAGTTCTGATTCTTTACTTGTCTTATTGGGGATAGGATGACAGAGGATAGGAATGTAGTTTACTTTGCTAGATTCTGTTAGCTTATCTATAGTTTATGTTGTGCTGATGAACCCCAACCTACCAGTACCTTAACTCCACCTTTCAAAATTACAAAACGAGCCTTTCATGACCTGGTGAATGCTGATGTTAAGAAAAAGGTGGTTAGTGAAAGGAATATGTCCTAAGTCCAATCATGTATTAGGATTTAGGAATAACTTTTATGTAATCTGTTTTGATTTCATTGATATTAATAAAGACTTGTTTTGTTTTTATTACGGGCTTTATCTATTTAAGTGTTTAAATAAGATATACCATAGTTTAGAGTAAAGCTTTTTATGGATTATGATGAGATCATAATAGTGAGACCTAAAAAGATGATAACTCTAAACTTAAATAGTTCCTGGTCATAGGATTACTAACTGGTAATTAATAATCCGCAAAGATCGGTACATACTATGCTTGCTTCATTATGAAGGATGTTTGTTCTCATAGACATTTGTGTGGTGACACTATAGCTAGTATGTAGGTGCTTATTATGGAATAAGTTCACTGAACATGACTCGCCCAGCTGAACAACTGATGGAGTTCACTCACGTGTCAGCAGTTGTTCGCTTAGTGATAGTTGTACAAGTATCCTTAGACTTGAGGTCATCATAGTAATCTTGTGTACACTGAACTATGCTTTGGTTTAGTTCTTAGTCTCCAGGGACAATTATTAGGGCTCTTCTGGGTATAGGAATTTGTACACGAAGATAGTGTATGATCAATAAAGGATCTACCCCTTCCAGAGAAGGAAGCGAATGTTCAAGGCTAATCCACTTATGCTAGTTCAGGAATCTCTAGCCAGAGTGAATGAAATTAGAAAGGAGTTTCTAATTTGCATAGAACTACGCATAGTAAATGGTAAGCAAGTGATTGAATTAGATAGGCTTGACACGAGATCCATGCCTTGTATTTAATCGGAACATTGTAGGGTAGAAGGAGTTTATTGTACACTAACTATTCACTGACAGGTTCTTGGTATTCTAAGCAGTGAATTCATATTATCCGGATAGTCGCGATATGTTGAGAAGCATCACTCACGATGTAGAATAAATGTGATTAATTAATTAATCATATTTAATAAATTAGAGAATTTATATAAATAATGATAAAATAGTTTTATTATTATTTATTTCTACTACCGGCTTAATATTGAACCTACAGGGTCACACCATAAAAAGAGAATGATTTAATGGTGGAGAAATTAATTAATAATGGCTAATAATTATTTATTTGTGAAATAAATAATTAATTAGAAAATTTAATAATTGATTAAATGAGATTTAATTGATTATAAATTAATTAAGAAAAGTTCTTAATATTATTAATTAAAGGATTTAATTTTTGGAAATTAAATCAAGAGAGAGAATTATTTCTAAAGTGTTTAGAAAAAGGATTAATAATTAAAAGTGTTACGACCGGCATTTTATGTAATATTATTTGTGAATTTGGTATAATATTAAGTCAAATGAAAATATATTCAATGATTGTACGTTTGTGTGAGTGAAAATTTCTGCATTATAAATTTGCTTTGGGTAGTATATGATTTTTCAAAGCAAGAGTTTATTTAATTTCTTTATTTTTGATTTATAAGGAATATTCTAAGCTTTGGAAAAATCTTCTTTTAAAAGGCATTTTGATCACAAATTTTGAAAATGATTTTTATAAAGTCTCTAAAAATACAAGTTATTTTATGGTATAAATTTTATAATTTTTGAACTTGTATTTTATTTTATTAAAATAAATCTTTACAAATTTTATTTGTTATAATTATCAAATTACATGAATAACCTTGCATGCAAACTCTGTTTCTATTCTCTCAAAGGGCAAATAAGACTTTTCCAACCCCACTAACTCATTTGATTATTACCAAATTACTACCTTAGCCTTGCATGCAAAATGGCCTAACTTTAGCCAAGGGACATTTTTGTAAGTTCTCACTTCCACTCATTACTTGTCAACCAAATAGCATAAAACAAACAAATCAAAGTGGAGAGAAGTCATTCATCATTTTACACTCCAACACACCACAAAAATTTCTCTCTTCCCCTCCATCCCTTTTGCTCTCGGCCGAACCCCATTTCCCCCACTCCCTTCCATTTTTCATTCCATTTCTCATCTTCCCTAGTGTAATTCTTTCACCTACATTTATTTTATATACTTCCCAAGAGTTTTGTGATTTGGAAGATGAAGTTTCATGGTTGCATGTGTAGTTTTGTGTGATCTCCAAAGAGAAACTCTTGATTCTTGTGAATTCAAGAGCTCTCTATGAGATATATTATGTATATGTGCTAACTAAGTGTTTTATGGAGATATCATGCTTTAAAATCCTTTGCATGCTACTGAAATCTCATTATAAATTTATGTTTAGCCATGCATGCTAGTTTTAAGACATTAAAATGATGATCAACCATGTTTTGCATGCTATTCTTTTCGAAATCATGTTGCTATCTATAAAATTCGAAATAGATGTGCTTAAATAGATTGTTTCCATGATGAATTTCTTATTAATACTTAAAAGGAGTTATATTTCATAATTATTAAGGATAAGTATTAGGTGCAAGTCGATTTTGCAAGCATTTACAACTTTATGCCTAGCCGAAATCTTGTTATGTGCTTTTCATGAGTTGCATGTTATATATTTAGTTGCATGTTGTTGTTTTTAGGCATGGATGATCTCACCCAATGTTATTTTGAGAATAAAGGAGTTAGTTCAGTAGATTACCATGTATAAGTCTTGGTTTAAGTATTGAGTTTTTGTTAGTTGAGTTGTCAAGTCAAAACCTTGGAAAAATGAGAGTTATAGTTTCTGCAGAAAAATCAGTTTAATACCCTGAGGTTTAGAGTGAGTTTTGACCATGTCATTGATGTGCACTTTGAGGCCCAAGCTGGTTAGTATGGGGAGTATATAATAGGTTTTAGGAGTTGGTTGGAGGTTTGCATGTCATTTGGTTAGGTGCACAAGTAGAATAACAAAATCTGTCCAGCAGGGGACAGTTTTGTTGCAACTTAGAAATAGGGAGATTTGGCCATGTCATGGGTAGGCCCTCATTAGGCCCAATTGGGCCTTAGTTAGAGGGTATGTGAGAGAAGTTTTTCCAACCATAGTTCATAGGATATGAGCTAGAACCATATGTCACAAGTTAATTCAAGTCAGGGCATTTTCTGCCCAGAAAAACAGGGGAACCTTGGACTTTTAGCTTAGGCCCAAGAAGGCCCAAGCCAGGCCTTTGAGCCACATCAAGATTGTGAGATGCCCTTAGGTCAGGAGAGTCTTGTGTAAAAATTTTGAAGAAAAACTTGTAGTTTAAGAGTGTCTAATGCACTCAAGAAACCTTAGTTACCATTCTGAAATTTGCACCAGTGAGCACTTTCACTTATCACATAGTTTTAGAACACTTAGAAGTGAGTATTAGGTCAACCACCATAGTTGTAAGATAGTATAAGGTCAGTAGAGAAAAAGGCACAAGTGACGGTCAATAGGTTTTGGATAATTTAGGAAAGGCACATTGAGTTAGGAAGCCCAAATTTGAAGACTTTGTTTAGTTAGCGACCAAGTGACTTAAGTGGTGAGTCGAGATCATCCAAGCCTAGTGTGGCATTATGGTGTATATGATGTTATTTGGTATTAATATACGATATATGATTATGTGGCTACGTGTGTACATTTGAAAATATAATGGTGGATATGAATTAAGTGCGTATAGGCCTAAGTGCCATCCATGTTTAATTTCGGGTTGTAAATAGGTTAAGATGGTAAGAATATATTATAATGAGGATTATTATTATTTATGTAGGATCTCGAGATGAGGGAAAACTTGCCATAAAAGTCGAGTGAAGCTCCAGTTGTTGCTCCTACCAGTCAGACCAGACCAGTCTATCTCAAGGCAAGTGATTTAACTTGACCTTCGTATTTACTGTAAACAGTTCATATATATATCGATGCAATTATCCTGAGTCATTTTGATATATTTAAATCAAGCGTATCTTTTGTTTATCTTTGAGTTACATAGAGATGCCATGAACCCTCGAGTACGTATTGCAAGTAGTTCAAAAGTCTTTCATGATAGTTTAATGCCATGATAAAATAGAGATTTGTTATAATACCTTATTGATCCTTTTGATTATCATGCTATTGATCCCTGAGAAATCTTGATATTGCACCCTGATGCTTTGATTCAACTCTTGAAATAACCTCGATAGAAACTTTATCTTGATACCTAAAAGCCAATCATTTCTTAAATTCATTCATGATTGTTTGATAACCCTATCCTTACCCTAAAAGCTTGATACCCTGTTATATCTTGAGCTGATGATCACTTTCTTTATATTTTAACACCTCTATCCTATTGGAACCAGTGATGCTTATCTTCTTGATGTTCTAATACCTATACCTTGTCTACAACCATTGCTTTAAGCCTAGTTTGGCATTACTCTTTCATATTATCCAATAGCCTTGCTCAATTTCCTTGTCAAAGTTCTTGTTTATGGAAACCTCTCAATTACCCTAATATAGTAAAGTCTAGTGGATCATGGCCCTGAGATTTAGTGTCATATTTCCAGTGTTTCAAGTTGATCTATAATCCCTTGATAAAAATGATTACAGTCGAAAGAGATTTTGTCATAAATCGGCATCAGTTTTTAAAATGATTAAAATGTGGATTTTTCAGTCCCAAAGGGGGATAAATGTTTTCTTTGAATGGTGGATCTGGACTGAGACGCGAGTCCTTTCCACACTTATATTAGGCTTAAAAGTTGCCTAGGGATTCCCAATAATGTTTTAGAACCCAGCGAGGTTCGGGATTACTTCGCGGCTGATCACCGGCTGTAATCCGTAGCGTCATAAAATGATTTTGATTAAGAATGATTTTAAAATTGTTTTGATGCAAGCAAAATGATGCCAACTCACATGAGTTTTATCTCTCGTTATCATTGATTATGTCTTTCCATTGTCAATCCTAAAGGTATATCTCGATTTATGTTTTGCGTTGTACTATTAGCACTTGTTGAGCTTTTGGCTCACTTCTTGCTTTACCCTTATATTACAGCTAGCAGCTATGGTTAGATTCAAGCAGACTGCCCGTAAGACCTGTGATGCTGATGCTTATGTTCGAGCTCAGGTAGAATAAGTAATAATAGTTGTGTGAGGACTCGGTATTTGTAAACAGATGTAATAGTTGGTAGTGTTGGGCTGTTCCAAACCCTAAACTGTAAGATCTTGGATTTTGGTTGTGTATTCTTCATTAAAAAGATGTAATAGCTATATTTATTTCGCTATTTAAGTTGGGGGTGTGACAAAAAGGTGTTTTAATTATTAATGAGAATAATAAATGGGATAATAATAATATTATTTATGGGAAAATTTCAGCTGAAAATTTTGCCTATAAATACACTATTATAGACCCTATTTTATTCGAACCCACATCAAACCCGAAAACCCAAAAAGTTTGGAAAACCCAATTCTCTCCACCTCCTTCCTCCTCCTTCACATCGTTTTCTTGGTGGATACCGGTGGAGTGCTTCACACTTGAGGAGCAACTGCTAAGGATCTCTGATCGTTGTCTCCGAATTATTTTAAAAGGTTAGATTCCATCCCTCGAATTTTTATTCACGATTTATATGCTTTTATTTGGATTTTGTATGTGTAAAAGTGTTTTTCCATGACCCCGCTGCGTTAAAAATCCAACAATGGTATCAGAGCATAGGTTGTATGCATATAGATATGTGGTAAAAATTTCAGAATTTTTTGTGCTTATATGAATTAATTATGATTTTTACAAGTTATATCATGGATTAATTTTTCCTGATGAGAAATCGTTTCTCAGAATAATTTTGAATGTTGATCTGGGTTCTACAAGTGTTGTAGATCGTCTGGGTATTTTTTTCATAATTTTATGATGTATAGATTTTTTATTATGAATTTTTGAAGTTCTTGTAATTAAATTCGTAATTAAATTAGTATAAATATATGTATATAAAGTATATATATATGTTTGTATATATATGTATTGTCTGCAATGTATCTGCTGTTGTGTCTGTTGAATGCACGGAAAGAGGAGACAAGGACGACTGATGCACGCTTTTCGAGAAGAAAGATCAGGTACGGCGCGTGCAGCGCAAACGCTGGGAAAATGGTGTTGCGCATTCTGGGAATGCGTTACACCCTGTAACGCATTCATGGAATGCGTTACACCTTTTAAATGGCTTAAAAGGCTGTAACGCATCACCGGAATGCGTTACAGGGCTTGTAACGTGTTCCTGTAATGCGTTACAGCCCGTCTGTTGATTTTAAATTTGATTTTCTGGGAGTTTCGTAACTCCGTTTTGGGCGTGCAATATACCGTTGGATTCGTTTTTTCGAGATGGATCTAATGGTGTGATCAATTTTAGTTTATATAAAAGTTTTGAACTATTTATATTTCCATAAAGTGTTTTAAAGCTATTTTTGACTATTTTTAATTGATTTTAAATGCTTCATGTGATACATAGAGATGTATAATACTTAGACTAATGTGCTAGATGATGTAACATGCCTACCTTGATGTTTATTCATATGTGATATATGCTTAGTTTATCATGCGATGATAGATTTAGGTGAACTTAAATGAACATAAGGCGTTTGTTAGACAACCTAGTATTGTGAAATTGTTTCATAACCTTAATAACAATATTATGAATACAATCATGAGATTCTTGTGTTTGTGAAACACGTAATTGAATATGAATTTTCGATATGAGAGAAAGGATGATTCTGTCAACAACAGATTTCTATCTGTAAGAAAGGGTTATTAAGTGATGCCTCTTGACAATGCTCCACCCGATCTGGGAATCATCTGATTATTGATTATTGATTTGAAATATTTAATTTAAAAGGAAGAATTTCTTTATAATATGATTATGATTGTAACATAATATAATCCCTCTAAAATTAAATAATATCAAGTAGTAATTGGCCAATGACACAACGGGCTTGTGTCGGTCATAGCCTTCCAACATGATAGAAAAGTAGTTCTTATTTTTGAATCATTGTCGGTTCGTGCTACAGCCGAGGGCTTTAATTTCGAAATAAGAAATACTTGTCTATTATATAGAGATGTGTACATTGAATAAGAATCTAAAGGTCGGTACGTGCTACAGCCGTGGGCCTTTGGGGACTGATTCAACTGTACAGAATGTTGGGTTAGACTTGACTTAGAATATTGAGTTTGTCGTGCTACAGCCGAGACTAAATTATTCAAGAGGCTAAAGTTTGATTAGGGAATAACATGAGATGTAATTGACAAGAGTTGTCTGCCTATTGAACATTGCATGGCGGTTCGTGCTACAGCCGGGGTTGTGTAATGGAATGTAGGATCCCTATTCCCACTAGCATTATGAATGCTTAATTTTTCACGTAGGGGGTTGAATAAATTAGGAAAACTAGTGGGAGCCACTTATGAATAAAGACCCGATTCATATAGTGTTTTGAAATGAAATCGAATATTTGCTAAATGTTGTTATGTGTTTATCATTTACAGATTTACAATATACATTATGTCTTCTGCACTATCACTCAGGAGCATACTAGATGCTTACAAATTGACTGGTCCTAATTATGCTGACTGGCTTCGAAACTTGAGAATTGTTCTCAGGATTGAGAGGCTGGAATACGTGATTGACTCACCTAAGCCTACTGAACCTGCTAGTGATGCACATAATGACGAACATGTTGTGTATCGTAAGTGGATAGATGATGCAAATGTTGCTCAATGCATCATGCTAGCTTCCATGAACATTGAGCTACAGAACCAACATGAGCATATGGATGCTCACACTATCCTGATGCATCTACAAGAGTTGTATGATATGGCAGGGAGGACAGCTCGATATGAGATATCGAAGGAGCTGTTTGGGTGTAGGATGTCTGAGGGATCATCTGTGAATGACCATGTACTTAAGATGATCAATTTGATTGAACGTCTTGGACAACTTGGTTTTGCCATGGATGGGGAGCTGAGCCAAGACTTGGTCTTGCAATCGCTTCCGAGTTCGTTCTCGTAGTTTGTTGTGAACTTTCACATGAATAAGTTGGATGTCAGCCTGCCTGAACTCCATAACATGTTGAAGACTGTGGAATCGAATTTTCCCCCTAAGAATAGTTCTGTTCTTCTAATTGGTGAAGGTTCCAATCCTAAGAAAAGGAAGAGGAATCCTTCCAAGAAGAAGATAGTAGGTGAGAAAACGCCGGTTCCACCAAAAGCTGAAGACCCAAGAGTAAAGTTGTTTGCTTTCACTGTAACAAGGTGGGGCACTAGAAGAGGAACTGCAAGGTTTACCTTGCAGAATTGAAGAAGAAGAAGGGTAGTGAGACTACCACTTCTGATTCAGGTATGTTCATGATAGAAATGAATATATCATTAAATCAAATTTCTACTTGGGTATTAGATACCGCCTGTGGTTCTCAAATCTGCAATTTGTTGCAGGGACCAAGGAGAAGTAGGACTCTTGAGGAAGAGGAGGTGATTCTACTGATGGAAATGGAGCAAGAGTTGCTGCTGAAAATGTAGAATCATTTCATTTACATAGGCCTACGGGCAAGACTATTGTTTAAAATAATTGTTATATTGTTCCCTCGATTGTGAAGAATATTATTCCCATGTTAGACTTGGCTGGATTTTCATTTATTATTGAGAATAATGAATGTTCTATTCTTAGAGATAATATTCTTTATGGACGTGGTGCTTTAAATAATGGTCTGTATGTATGTGACATAATTTATTTCAGATTGAACAAACTAATAAAAGAATAGGGATGATGAAAATCTCACTTTATAGTGGCATTGCAGTCTCCATTTAGTAGACATGGAGAGAGGGCTGCAAATTTTCTAGGAATGGTACACACAGATATATGTGGACCAATGTCTACGCAAGCCATGGGTGGATTTTCATACTTCATTACTTTCATAGATGATAGATCTGGATTCGGATATGTGTTTGATGAAACACAAGTCTGAGGCTTTTGAAAAGTTCAAAGAATATAAGTATGAAGTGGAGAAACAACCAAACATAGTATTATAACTCTTCGATTAGATCGAGGTGGTGAATACTTGAACGGAGAGTTTCTGGATTATCTCAAAGTAAATGGTATAGCCTCCCAGTGGACTCCTCCAGATTGGTATCTGAAAGGAGAAATCGAACTTTGTTAGACATAGTTCGGTCCATGATGAGCTATGCAAATCTTCCAGTATTCCTATGGGATTATGTATTGGAAACCTCAGCATTTTACTGAATAAGGTGCCTTCCAAAATCTGTTCCTCAAACTTCGTATGAGATATGGAAAGAAAGGAAACCGAGTCTTAAACACGTTAAGATTTGGGGATGTCCAGCTTATGTCAAGAAAGTTGACCCAGATAAGCTGGAATATCGATCCGTAAA
The DNA here is from genome assembly GCF_009905375.1 of Apium graveolens. Taxonomy (NCBI): domain Eukaryota; kingdom Viridiplantae; phylum Streptophyta; class Magnoliopsida; order Apiales; family Apiaceae; genus Apium; species Apium graveolens. The sequence goes on along the minus strand of NC_133650.1, from coordinate 130,387,095 downwards.
ATGTAGTTTTGTGGGATATCCTAAAGAAACTTAAGGGTATTACTTTTGCACTGATCATCGGGTGTTTGTCTCCAGACATGCTACCTTCTTGGAAAAGGAGTTTATCCTTGAAGGAAACAGTGGGAGCAAAATTGAACTTGATGAAGTTCAAGAAGCACAAACTACTACAGATCGAGTGGAAACACCTGTTCTGACTGAACAACCTTTTGTGGAACAGCCCATTCATAGATCAGGGAGAGTGTCTCGCCAACCTGAGAGGTAATATGGCCTTGTCATTGAGAATGACAATGAGTTGTCGATCATTAATGATGACGACCCTGTGACCTATAATGAGGCTATGAGTAGTGTTGACTCAGAAAAATGGCATAATGCCATGAAATCCAGAATGGAATCTATGTATACGGTATATAAAAGATAGATTATAGCAGATGGCCAGGTGGAGACCTTTAAGGCCAGGCTTTTGGGAAAAGGATTCAAACAAAGGCAATGGATTGACTTTGATGAAACTTTTTACCTGTAGCCCTGTTAAAATCAGTTCGGATTTTGCTTGCGATTGCTGCTTACTACGACTATGAGATCTGGCAATTAGCCAGATGGTTTTCTTTCCAAGAGAAATGAAAACCTAGTGTGTAAGCTGCTGCGAACCATATGTGGTTTAAAGCAGGCTTCTCGAAAGATGGAACATTCGTTTTGATGAGACAATCAAAGAGTTTGATTTTATCAAAAACAAAGATGAACCATGGATCTACAAAAGGGTTAGTGGGAGCGCGATAACATTTCTTGTATTGTATTGAAATAGAGTTGACACACATGACAACATAGCAGACCCACTCATAAAGCTACTTTATGAAAGTCACTTTGATCGTCATAAAGACAAGATGGGTATTAGATACCAGAGTGATTGGCTTTAGTACAAGTAGGAGATTGAAAGGAATATGTCCTAAGTCCAATCATGTATTAGGATTTAGGAATAACTTTTATGTAATCTGTTTTAATTTCATTGATATTAATAAAGACTTGTTTTGTTTTTATTATGGGCTTTATCTATTTAAGTGTTTAAATAAGATATACCATAGTTTAGAGTAAAGCTTTTTGTGGATTATGATGAGATCATAATAGTGAGACCTAAAAAGATGATAACTCTAAACTTAAATAGTTCCTGGTCATAGGATTACTAACTGGTAATTAATAATCCGCAAAGATCGGTACATACTATGCTTGCTTCATTATGAAGGATGTCTGTTCTCATAGACATTTGTGTGGTGACACTATAGCTAGTATGTAGGTGCTTATTATGGAATAAGTTCACTAAACATGACTCGCCCAGCTGAACAACTGATGGAGTTCACTCACATGTCAGTAGTTGTTCACTTAGTGATAGTTGTACAAGTATCCTTAGACTTGAGGTCATCATAGTAATCTTGTATACACTGAACTATGCTTTGGTTTAGTTCTTAGTCTCCAGGGACAATTATTAGGGCTCTTCTGGGTATAGGAATTTGTACACGAAGATAGTGTATGATCAATAAAGGATCTACCCCTTCCAGTGAAGGAAGCGAATGTTCAAGGCTGATCCACTTATGCTAGTTCAGGAATCTCTGGCCAGAGTGAATGAAATTAGAAAGGAGTTTCTAATTTGCATAGAACTACGCATAGTAAATGGTAAGCAAGTGATTGAATTAGATAGCCTTGACACGAGATCCATGCCTTGTATTTAATCAGAACATTGTAGGGTAGAAGGAGTTTATTGTACGGTAACTATTCACTGACAGGTTCTTGGTATTCTAAGCAGTGAATTCATATTATCCGGATAGTCGCGATATGTTGAGAAGCATCACTCACGATGTAGAATAAATGTGATTAATTAATTAATCATATTTAATAAATTAGAGAATTTATATAAATAATGATAAAATAGTTTTATTATTATTTATTTCTACTACCGGCTTAATATTGAACCTACAGGGTCACACCATAAAAAGAGAATGATTTAATGGTGGAGAAATTAATTAATAATGGCTAATAATTATTTATTTGTGAAATAAATAATTAATTGGCAAATTTAATAATTGATTAAGTGAGATTTAATTGATTATAAATTAATTAAGAAAAGTTCTTAATATTATTAATTAAAGGATTTAATTTTTGGAAATTAAATCAAGAGAGAGAATTATTTCTAAAGTGTTTAGAAAAAGGATTAATAATTAAAAAGTGTTTTAATTATTAATGAGAATAATAAATGGGATAATAATAATATTATTTATGGGAAAATTTCAGCTGAAAATTTTGCCTATAAAAACACTATTGTAGACCCTATTTTATTCGAACCCACATCAAACCCGAAAACCCAAAAAGTTTGGAAAACCCAATTCTCTCCACCTCCTTCATCCTCCTTAACATCGTTTTCTTGGTGGATACCGGTGGAGTGCTTCACACTTGAGGAGCAACTGCTAAGGATCTCTGATCGTTGTCTCCGAATTATTTTAAAAGGTTAGATTCGATCCCTCAAATTTTTATTCACGATTTATATGCTTTTATTTGGATTTTGTATGTGTAAAAGTGTTTTGCCATGACCCCGCTGCATTTAAAATCCAACAGTTAGACCTTTACAGATTCCTCAGTCCGTAAAACAGATCTTGGTAAATGCTGATCCTGAAACCTATAGATCTGTTTATTCTGATATCCAACCAACCACCACCTCCCAAACACCACAGCAACCATCAGAACATACCACTCATACTACTCAACCTACCCTCAGAACATATCTCAAATCATATCTCTCAACTTCACAGACAGCCCAACCTTCATCCTCAGGACCTACTGTGAAGCCTTCATCTTTCAAGCCCAAGAGGACAAAGACTGTTCCTCAAACACCTCAGAAGAGAAGGAGGATTGCTTTGAGAGATGAGTCTGATAGTGAGGAACAGGTTTCTACTTCAGAACCTGTTGTTAAAGAAGCTGAGAAAGTTCCTTCTCAGAAGGATTCTGGAATTGGGGGATCTAAGCTTCTCAAAAGGCTTAGAAGAATGACTTCTGTTGAACCTCCCAAGGAATCCCCACCTTCAAAGAGATACAAAAAAATAGAGAGCTAAAAGGCCAGTTTCAGATGATGAGGAAGCAGCAGCTAAGGAAGGAGATCAGGAATCTCTGATCTCACAAGAACCAGAATCTGCTAAAGCCACTACTTCTCCATTAACTCCAACTCAGGAAGCTGCTACTGAAAAGGCCAACACACCATCTGTGTCTCCTGTTCAAAAGTCTGTATCTCCTGTTGATCCAGGCACAAGTGCTGAAATTGATATTCAGAACCTGGTTGTGCCTGAAATACTTTACTTAGAAGCTCCAACAACAACTAATCCATCAACAACACCTGTTACTGATGCTGCTCAAACTCCAGAATTATCTACTACACCTTCTCTGCATCTAGATGATGATGATAAGAATATAGGTGAGCATCAGGATATGGCTGTTGATCAGAACTTGGAACCAGATCAGCAATTAAAGAATGATGCTGAAGCCTCAATTTCTTTTCATACTGTTGTTTTATCAGAAAATGCTGATTCTGAAAGTTCTGATGCTGCAAATGCTGGAGATACTGGTGATGCTGCTCCAAATGCAGATGCAGATGAAGCAGGTCCTTCAGGACATGCACCTCAACAAAATGTTCTTAAATCTGAACTCATTAAGAAGTTTGTTATCAGAGAAGCACCAGTGCCTTGGAGTGAAACTCCTGCAGGACAGGAGTGGAATAAGGAATGGAACTCAGTTACCTGTGTTCCATCTGCAAAGAATCTTGCTGAGCACTTGACAAAAGCTGATGAGATGTTAATTACTGATGATTTCAAAACACAGCTTAGAGTCACTGCATTGAGTACTAAACATCTACAAGGTCTCCATTCAACTACTCATACAGAGTTATATAAGATTCAGGAAGAATTAATGAAGCAAGAACAAGTTCAGAAGATTGATAAGAAAAAATTCTTCCAATCTGCCTTTGACAGAGTTGCTTATATTGAGAAGTCTCAAGAAAAACAACAAGCTCAGATTGATGATATTCTGAAAAATCAAGCTTCTCAGCAATCTCAACTTAATGAAATCCAAGCCTCAGTGGAATTGTTTGTCTCTCTTCTCTTACCTGCTGATGCCAAAAAGGGGGATAAAGTAATTAAGTCCAAATGCAAAACTGATAAGACACTGAAGGGGAAGGATGATGAAAAAGATGACCATGGAAACCCTGGAATGGGTAGAGGTCATAGTCAAGGTAGAGGTTTCTCATCAAGAAAAGCTGAAATCACAAGTCACAGGACAAGTTCTGATACTGGAAAAAGAATCACTTCTGCTACTGGTAAAAGGATAAGTTCTGATGAACTTTTAGATTTTGATGAAGAAATGTCAAGACCGTTATTTCTTCAAAAAAATCCAGGAATGGACTTGGAGAGTTTAATGGAAGAAGAAGCCAGACTTAAATCAGAAAAAGTCAAGTCTAAATCTGAAGCTTCTGGTAAAAAGAAACTTCCAAAACTCAAAGGCATTGTGATAAAAGAAAGGACAAGTTCTTAAGCAACCATGGCTAAATCACAACTGCAGATAGATCCAAGGTCCAAGGGCAAAGAGAAAGTTGGTGAACCTATCAAGGTTTATATGCCTCCTGTGAATGAAGAAATTACTGATGAAGATGATGATCTTACTCTAACTTCAAGAAAAGTTCTTAAGACAACCTCTGACATGGCTCAAGTTGTTCAGAGTCAAGAAATTGTTAGTTCTGATATCTCAAAGAAGCAAGTAACCTCTGACACAGCTCAAGTTAACTTGATATCAGAAGATAAATCAAAGGAAACCTCTGACATTGCTCAAGTTAAACCTTCAAAGTTACTCCTACCAGGATTCACTAAAGCAAAACAGACTCAACCTTTGAAGACTACTGCAAGTGATTTTGAAGCAAGAGTGGTTACTGGAAAGGAAGCAAGAGACAAAACTGGATTGGGAAGTGCTGATAAAAGAAGAATACAGAACACTACGAATGATCCAACTTCCTTAAGTGAACCAGGTATTGGAGCAACTCCTGAGAGATTGAATCAACTGGAATCTATACAAATGGTTTACCATACCTACTTAAAAGAACACATCTTATTGTACTTCATGACAGATGGTAGGGTTTATCATATAAGGCAAAATGCCATTCCTTTGAAGTATTTTTGAAGAATTGGAGCATGTACTATTCTTACTTCAAGTGGATGACAGATTGACAGGAAGTGCTGCAAACTATTTGAAGGATCAGATTCAAAGACAGAAAAGGCTTTATTCTGTTAAGTCTGACAGCACATATGTTCCAAAGTACAGAGATCACAAGGGTGATATAGTTGAAATGAAGCCTAATACTGCTAAGATTATAACTACCTTTCTGGGTTACAGGGCTGTGGAATTCAATCTTGAGTCTGATAAAGCTTATTTGATCAGACTGGATCAGGATATAAGAAAAGCAAAGATTAATGATCTCAGGGATGCAATCTTTCAAATTGGTGAAGATAATGCAGAGCTTAAAGATGCTAAAAGGAGGATGAGTGATGAACTTAGATATGCTGAGAGATGTTTGTTGAAGAACTATCTCAGAACAACTCCTGACATCAGAGAGATCAGAAGATGAAGCCAAGTCAAGATCTACAACTGATTAAATTCAGATATTTGTACAGACTGAAGCTGTTATCAGAAGTTAAATATTGGTAAAGCTTTAAAGACTTTAAGTTGTAGTTACAGATCAGGTACGGCGCGTGCAGCGCAAATGCTGGGAAAATGGTGTTGCGCATTCTGGGAATGCGTTACACCCTATAACGCATTCATGGAATGCGTTACACCTTTTAAATGGCTTAAAAGGCTGTAACGCATCACCGGAATGCGTTATAGGGCTTGTAATGCGTTCCTGTAATGCGTTACAGCCCGTCTGTTGATTTTAAATTTGATTTTCTGTGAGTTTCGTAACTCCGTTTTGGGCGTGCAATATACCGTTGGATTCGTTTTTTTGAGATGGATCTAATGGTATGATCAATTTTAGTTTATATAAAAGTTTTGAACTATTTATATTTCCATGAAGTGTTTTAAAGCTGTTTTTGACTGTTTTTAATTGATTTTAAATGCTTCATGTGATACATAGAGATGTATAATGCTTAGACTAATGTGCTAGATGATGTAACATGCCTACCTTGATGTTTATTCATATGTGATATATGCTTAGTTTATCATGCGATGATAGATTTAGGTGAACTTAAATGAACATAAGGCGTTTGTTAGACAACCTAGTATTATGAAATTGTTTCATAACCTTAATAACAATATTATGAATACAATCATGAGATTCTTGTGTTTGTGAAACACGTAATTGAATATGAATTTTCAATATGAGAGAAAGGATGATTCTGTCAACAACAGATTTCTGTCTGTAAGAAAGGGTTATTAAGTGACGCCTCTTGACAATGCTCCACCCGATCTGGGAATCATCTGATTATTGATTATTGATTTGAAATATTTAATTTAAAAGGAAGAATTTCTTTATAATATGATTATGATTGTAACGTAATATAATCCCTCTAAAATTAAATAATATCAAGTAGTAATTGGCCAATGACACAACGGGCTTGTGTCGGTCATAGCCTTCCAACATGATAGAAAAGTAGTTCTTATTTTTGAATCATTGTCGATTCGTGCTACAGCCGAGGGCTTTAATTTCGAAATAAGAAATACTTGTTTAGTACATAGAGATGTGTACATTGAATAAGAATCTAAAGGTCAGTATGTGCTACAGCCGTGGGCCTTTGGGGACTGATTCAACTGTACGGAATGTTGGGTTAGACTTGACTTAGAATATTGAGTTTGTCGTGCTACAGCCGAGACTCAATTATTCAAGAGGCTAAAGTTTGATTAGGGAATAACATGAGATGTAATTGACAAGAGTTGTCTGCCTATTGAACATTGCATGGCAGTTCGTGCTACAGCCGGGGTTGTGTAATGGAATGTAGGATCCCTATTCCCACTAGCATTATGAATGCTTAATTTTTCACGTAGAGGGTTGAATAAATTAGGAAAACTAGTGGGAGCCACTTATGAATAAAGACCCGATTCATATAGTGTTTTGAAATGAAATCGAATATTTGCTAAGTGTTGTTATGTGTTTATCATTTACAGATTTACAATATACATTATGTCTTCTGCACTATCACTCAGGAGCATACTAGATGCTCACAAATTGACTGGTCCTAATTATGCTGACTGGCTTCGAAACTTGAGAATTGTTCTCAGGATTGAGAGGCTGGAATACATGATTGACTCACCTAAGCCTACTGAACCTGCTAGTGATGCACATAATGATGAACATATTGTGTATCGTAAGTGGATAGATGATGCAAATGTTGTTCAATGCATCATGCTAGCTTCCATGAACATTGAGCTACAGAACCAATATGAGCATATGGATACTCACACTATCCTGATGCATCTACAAGAGTTGTATGATATGGCAGGGAGGACAGCTCGATATGAGATATCGAAGGAGCTGTTCGGGTGTAGGATGTCTGAGGGATCATCTGTGAATGATCATGTACTTAAGATGATTAATTTGATTGAACGTCTTGGACAACTTGGTTTTGCCATGGATGGGGAGCTGAGCCAAGACTTGGTCTTGCAATCGCTTCCAAGTTCGTTCTCGCAGTTTGTTGTGAACTTTCACATGAATAAGTTGGATGTCAGCCTGCCTGAACTCCACAACATGTTGAAGACTGTGGAATCGAATTTTCCCCCTAAGAAGAGTTCTGTTCTTCCAATTGGTGAAGGTTCCAATCCTAAGAAAAGGAAGAGGAACCCTTCCAAGAAGAAGATAGTAAGTGAGAAAATGCCGGTTCCACCAAAAGCTGAAGACCCCAAGAGCAAAGTTATTTGCTTTCACTATAACAAGGTGGGGCACTAGAAGAGGAACTGTAAGGTTTACCTTGCAGAATTGAAGAAGAAGAAGGGTAGTGAGACTACCGCTTCTGATTCAGGTATGTTCATGATAGAAATGAATATATCATTAAATCAAATTTCTACTTGGGTATTAGATACCGCCTGTGCTTCTCAAATCTGCAATTTGTTGCAGGGACCAAGGAGAAGTAGGACTCTTGAGGAAGAGGAGGTGATTCTACTGATGGAAATGGAGCAAGAGTTGCTGCTGAAGATGTAGAATCATTTCATTTACATAGGCCTACGGGCAAGACTATTGTTTGAAATAATTGTTATTTTGTTCCCTCGATTGTGAAGAATATTATTCCCATGTTAGACTTGGCTGGATTTTCATTTAGTATTGAGAATAATGAATGTTCTATTCTTAGAGATAATATTCTTTATGGACGTGGTGCTTTAAATAATGGTCTGTATGTATGTGACATAATTTATTTCAGATTGAACAAACTAATAAAAAAATAGGGATGATGAAAATCTCACTTTATAGTGGCATTGCAGTCTCCATTTAGTAGACATGGAGAGAGGGCTGCAAATTTGCTAGGAATGGTACACACAGATATATGCGGACCAATGTCTATGCAAGCCATGGGTGAATTTTCATACTTCATTACTTTCATAGATGATAGATCTGGATTCGGATATGTGTTTGATGAAACACAAGTCTGAGGCCTTTGAAAAGTTCAAAGAATATAAGTATGAAGTGGAGAAACAACCAAACATAGTATTATAACTCTTCGATTAGATCGAGGTGGTGAATACTTGAACGGAGAGTTTCTGGATTATCTCAAAGTAAATGGTATAGCCTCCCAGTGGACTCCTCCAGATTGGTATCTGAAAGGAGAAATCGAACTTTGTTAGACATAGTTCGGTCCATGATGAGCTATGCAAATCTTCCAGTATTCCTATGGGATTATGCATTGGAAACCTCAGCATATTTACTGAATAAGGTGCCTTCCAAAATCTGTTCCTCAAACTTCGTATGAGATATGGAAAGAAAGGAAACCGAGTCTTAAACACGTTAAGATTTGGGGATGTCCAACTTATGTCAAGAAAGTTGACCCAGATAAGTTGGAATATCGATCCGTAAAATGTAGTTTTGTGGGATATCCTAAAGAAACTTAAGGGTATTACTTTTGCACCGATCATCGGGTGTTTGTCTCCAGACATGCTACCTTCTTGGAAAAGGAGTTTATCCTTGAAGGAAACAGTGGGAGCAAAATTGAACTTGATGAAGTTCAAGAAGCACAAACTACTACAGATCGAGTGGAAACACCTGTTCTGACTGAACAACCTTTTGTGGAACAGCCCATTCATAGATCAGGGAGAGTGTCTCGCCAACCTGAGAGGTAATATGGCCTTGTCATTGAGAATGACAATGAGTTGTCGATCATTAATGATGACGACCCTGTGACCTATAATGAGGCTATGAGTAGTGTTGACTCAGAAAAATGGCATAATGCCATGAAATCCAGAATGGAATCTATGTATACGGTATACAAAAGATAGATTATAGCAGATGGCCAGGTGGAGACCTTTAAGGCCAGGCTTTTGGGAAAAGGATTCAAACAAAGGCAATGGATTGACTTTGATCAAACCTTTTACCTGTAGCCCTGTTAAAATCAGTTCGGATTTTGCTTGCGATTGCTGCTTACTACGACTATGAGATCTGGTAATTAGCCAGATGGTTTTCTTTCCAAGAGAAATGAAAACCTAGTGTGTAAGCTGCTGCGAACCATATGTGGTTTAAAGCAGGCTTCTCGAAAGATGGATGATGAGACAATCAAAGAGTTTGATTTTATCAAAAACAAAGATGAACCATGGGTCTACAAAAGGGTTAGTGGGAGCGCGGTAACATTTCTTGTATTGTATTGAAATAGAGTTGACACACATGACAACATAGAAGACCCACTCATAAAGCTACTTTATGAAAGTCACTTTGATCGTCATAAAGACAAGATGGGTATTAGATACCAGAGTGATTGGCTTTAGTACAAGTGGGAGATTGAAAGGAATATGTCCTAAGTCCAATCATGTATTAGGATTTAGGAATAACTTTTATGTAATCTGTTTTGATTTCATTGATATTAATAAAGACTTGTTTTGTTTTTATTATGGGCTTTATCTATTTAAGTGTTTATATAAGATATACCATAGTTTAGAGTAAAGCTTTTTATGGATTATGATGAGATCATAATAGTGAGACCTAAAAAGATGATAACTCTAAACTTAAATAGTTCCTGGTCATAGGATTACTAACTGGTAATTAATAATCCGCAAAGATCGGTACATACTATGCTTGCTTCATTATGAAGGATGTCTGTTCTCATAGACATTTGTGTGGTGACACTATAGCTAGTATGTAGGTGCTTATTATGGAATAAGTTCACTGAACATGACTCGCCCAGCTGAACAACTGATGGAGTTCACTCATGTGTCAGCAGTTGTTCGCTTAGTGATAGTTGTACAAGTATCCTTAGAATTGAGGTCATCATAGTAATCTTGTGTACACTGAACTATGCTTTGGTTTAGTTCTTAGTCTCCAGGGACAATTATTAGGGCTCTTCTGGGTATAGGAATTTATACACGAAGATAGTGTATGATCAATAAAGGATCTACCCCTTCCAGTGAAGGAAGCGAATGTTCAAGGCTGATCCACTTATGCTAGTTCAGGAATCTCTGGCCAGAGTGAATGAAATTAGAAAGGAGTTTCTAATTTGCATAGAACTACGCATTGTAAATGGTAAGCAAATGATTGAATTAGATAGGCTTGACACGAGATCCATGCCTTGTATTTAATCGGAACATTGTAGGGTAGAAGGAGTTTATTGTACGGTAACTATTCACTGACAGGTTCTTGGTATTCTAAGCAGTGAATTCATATTATCCGGATAGTCGCGATATGTTGAGAAGCATCACTCACGATGTAGAATAAATGTGATTAATTATTTAATCATATTTAATAAATTAGAGAATTTATATAAATAATGATAAAATAGTTTTATTATTATTTATTTCTACTACCGGCTTAATATTGAACCTACAGGGTCACACCATAAAAAGAGAATGATTTAATGGTGAAGAAATTAATTAATAATGGCTAATAATTATTTATTTGTGAAATAAATAATTAATTGGCAAATTTAATAATTGATTAAATGAGATTTAATTGATTATAAATTAATTAAGAAAAGTTCTTAATATTATTAATTAAAAGATTTAATTTTTGGAAATTAAATCAAGAGAGAGAATTATTTCTAAAGTGTTTAGAAAAAGGATTAATAATTAAAAAGTGTTTTAATTATTAATGAGAATAATAAATGGGATAATAATAATATTATTTATGGGAAAATTTCAGCTGAAAATTTTGCCTATAAATACACTATTATAGACCCTATTTTATTCGAACCCACATCAAACCCGAAAACCCAAAAAGTTTGGAAAACCCAATTCTCTCCACCTCCTTCATCCTCCTTAACATCGTTTTCTTGGTGGATACCGGTGGAGTGCTTCACACTTGAGGAGCAACTGCTAAGGATCTCTGATCGTTGTCTCCGAATTATTTTAAAAGGTTAGATTCGATCCCTCGAATTTTTATTCACGATTTATATGCTTTTATTTGGATTTTGTATGTGTAAAAGTGTTTTGCCATGACCCCGCTGCATTTAAAATCCAACAGTTAGACCTTTACAGATTCCTCAGTCTGTAAAACAGATCTTGGTAAATGCTGATCCTGAAACCTATAGATCTGTTTATTCTGATATCCAACCAACCACCACCTCCCAAACACCACAGCAACCATCAGAACATACCACTCATACTACTCAACCTACCCTCAGAACATATCTCAAATCATATCTCTCAACTTCACAGACAGCCCAACCTTCATCCTCAGGACCTACTGTGAAGCCTTCATCTTCCAAGCCCAAGAGGACAAAGACTGTTCCTCAAACACCTCAGAAGAGAAGGAGGATTGCTTTGAGAGATGAGTCTGATAGTGAGGAACAGGTTTCTACTTCAGAACCTGTTGTTAAAGAAGCTGAGAAAGTTCCTTCTCAGAAGGATTCTGGAATTGGGGGATCTAAGCATCTCAAAAGGCTTAGAAGAATGACTTCTGTTGAACCTCCCACGGAATCCCCGCCTTCAAAGAGATACAAGAAATAGAGAGCTAAAAGGCCAGTTTCAGATGATGAGGAAGCAGCAGCTAAGGAAGGAGATCAGGAATCTCTGATCTCACAAGAACCAGAATCTGCTAAAGCCACTACTTCTCCATTAACTCCAACTCAGGAAGCTGCTACTGAAAAGGCCAACACACCATCTGTGTCTCCTGTTCAAAAGTCTGTATATCCTATTGATCCAGGCACAAGTGCTGAAATTGATATTCAGAACCTGGTTGTGCCTGAAATACTTTACTTAGAAGCTCCAACAACAACTAATCCATCAACAACACCTGTTACTGATGCTGCTCAAACTCCAGAATTATCTACTACACCTTCTCTGCATCTAGATGATGATGATAAGAATATAGGTGAGCATCAGGATATGGCTGTTGATCAGAACTTGGAACCAGATCAGCAATTAAAGGATGATGCTGAAGCCTCAATTTCTTTTCATACTGTTGTTTTATCAGAAAATGCTGATTCTGAAAGTTCTGATGCTGCAAATGCTGGAGATACTGGTGATGCTGCTCCAAATGCAGATGCTGATGAAGCAGGTCCTTCAGGACATGCACCTCAACAAACTGTTCTTAAATCTGAACTCATTAAGAAGTTTGTTATCAGAGAAGCACCAGTGCCTTGGAGTGAAACTCCTGCAGGACAGGAGTGGACTAAGGAATGGAATTCAGTTACCTGTGTTCCATCTGCAAAGAATCTTGCTGAGCACTTGACAAAAGCTGATGAGATGTTAATTACTAATGATTTCAAAACACAGCTTAGAGTCACTGCATTGAGTACTAAACATCTACAAGGTCTCCATTCAACTACTCATGCAGAGTTACATAAGATTCAGGAAGAATTAATGAAGCAAGAACAAGTTCAGAAGATTGATAAGAAAAAATTCTTCCAACCTACCTTTGACAGAGTTGCTTATATTGAGAAGTCTCAAGAAAAACAACAAGCTCAGATTGATGATATTCTGAAAAATCAAGCTTCTCAGCAATCTCAACTTAATGAAATCCAAGCCTCAGTGGAATTGTTTGTCTATCTTCTCTTACCTGCTGATGCCAAAAAGGGGGAGAAAGTAATTAAGTCCAAATGCAAAACTGATAAGACACTGAAGGGGAAGGATGATGAAAAAGATGACCATGGAAACCCTGGAATGGGTAGAGGTCATAGTCAAGGTAGAGGTTTCTCATCAAGAAAAGCTGAAATCACAAGTCACAGGACAAGTTCTGATACTGGAAAAAGAATCACTTCTGCTACTAGTAAAAGGTTAAGTTCTGATGAACTTTTAGATTTTGATGAAGAAATGTCAAGACAGTTATTTCTTCAAGAAAATCCAGGAATGGACTTGGAGAGTTTAATGGAAGAAGAAGCCAGACTTAAATCAGAAAAAGTCAAGTCTAAATCTGAAGCTTCTGGTAAAAAGAAACTTCCAAAACTCAAAGGCATTGTGATAAAAGAAAGGACAAGTTCTTAAGCAACCATGGCTAAATCACAACTGTAGATAGATCCAAGGTCCAAGGGCAAAGAGAAAGTTGGTGAACCTATCAAGGTTTATGTGCCTCCTGTGAATGAAGAAATTACTGATGAAGATGATGATCTTACTCTGACTTCAAGAAAAGTTCTTAAGACAACCTCTGACATGGCTCAAGTTGTTCAGAGTCAAGAAATTGTTAGTTCTTATATCTCAAAGAAGCAAGTAACCTCTGACACAGCTCAAGTTAACTTGATATCAGAAGATAAATCAAAGGAAACCTCTGATATTGCTCAAGTTAAACCTTCAAAGTTACTCCTACCAGGATTCACTAAAGCAAAACAGACTCAACCTTTGAAGACTGCTGCAAGTGATTTTGAAGCAAGAGTGGTTACTGGAAAGGAAGCAAGAGACAAAACTGGATTGGGAAGTGCTGATGAAAGAAGAATACAGAACACTACCAATGATCCAACTTCCTTAAGTGAACCAGGTATTGGAGCAACTCCTGAGAGATTGAATCAACTGGAATCTGTACAAATGGTTTACCATACCTACTTGAAAGAACACATCTTGTTGTACTTCATGACATATGGTAGGGTTTATCATATAAGGGAAAATGCCATTCCATTGAAGTATTTTGAAGAACTGGAGCATGTATTATTCTTACTTCAAGTGAATGACAAAATAACAGAAAGTGTTGCAAACTATTTGAAGAATCAGATTTAGAGACAAAAAAGGCTTTATTCTGTTAAGTCTGACAGCACATATCTTCCAAAGTACAGAGATCACAAGGATGATATAGTTGAAATGAAGCCCAACACTGCTAAGATTATAACTACCTTTCTGGGTTATAGGGCTGTGGAATTCAATCTTGAGTCTGACAAGGCATATTTGATCAGACTGGATCAGGATATAAGAAAATCTAGAATTAATGATCTCAGGGCTGCAATCTTTCAAATTGGTGAAGATACTGCCGAACTTAAAGATGCTAAAAGGAGGATGATTGATGAACTTATATATGCTGAGAGATGTTTGTTGAAGAACTATCTCAGAACAACTCTTGACATCAGAGAGATCAGAAGATGAAGCCAAGTCAAGATCTACAACTGCTTAAATTCTAATATTTTTATAGACTGAAGTTGTTATCAGAAGTTAAAGAATGGTAAAGCTTTAAGGACTATAAGTTGTAGTTATCTAGTCTAATTCTCATGCATTTGTACTTAATGTTTTTGACATCATCAAATATCTGTTAAACTTGTATATTATGCTAATTTACAAGTTGGGGGAGATTGTTAGATATATTTGATAATGTCATGGCTAATATGATTTATGTTTAGTTTTCAGATCTTACTTAAACAGGATAAATCAGTACTTACTGGAAGTCAGGACTTAAGGATATCAGTACTTATATTATCAGGAGATAATCATCAGAAGATGGATATCAGAACTCAAGTACTGAAGGACGTTCAGATAAGGACATCAGCTGATCAAAGGAAAGAAGATCGAGACAAACATAAGAAGAGATATGCATGAAGAAGGAATTCCGTGAAGAATGGAATACTTGGAAGAAAAGATATCTGATTGATATATTTTAGGAAGCAGAATTATATTCCATATCAATTACCGATTATCTTGTAACTGTGTAGTATATAAACACAGACATAGAGTTTACACTATAAGTGTTATCATATTCGAGAAGTTTATTCATTGTAACCCTAGCAGCTCTCGTGATATTTGTTCATAACTGAGAGGTAACAGTTCCATACTGTAACAGAGTTTATTATTTCAATAAAGTTTGTTTTCTGTTACTTGAGTTATAAAAGTTCGATTTGATTGTATTATACACTGTATTCACCCCCTCTACAGTGTGTGTGTGTGACCTAACAGATGGGTTAGTGTAATGGGTGTACTCATGTTTAAAGCTTTGTTTAGTAAGTGGTTTTGTTGATTTTGGAGTTATGAGTGATACTTGTTGGATTTGATGTTCTTGGTCACATCTTGACTTGGTTTAAAGGAATAAGTTGAGATCTTGAGTTATAGTTAAATGATCTTGTATTGTGGTTGAATGATGGTGGAATGGTGTTGATTGGTGGTGGTTTGATGTTGAATTGATTTGGTAAAAATTTGGGAATTTCAAAGTTATAGCCGTCGTAATGCCCAATTTTCATTAGACTGTTTTGTGCTTAATTTTTGCACCCGAACACTCACTGCCATGAACTGACCATTACCATGTTTAGATAGTTCATGTTACGAGCTTCGTTTTGATATGTGTTTCACTTGAATCCGATGTACGGTTTAGGAGAAACGACCGTTTTAAGTAACGGCGTTTCGCGAACGAACCATTACCCGTCGCCTTACTTTGAAACCTTGGTTAAGGCCCTTAAATGACTAATTGGAGTATGAAACAATTATGTAAAGTGGACTAAGCAGTTGGTAGGGTATTCGCGAAAGCGTCGCCTTAAAATTCGTAACGGTTAATTTATTAAAAAATGGTGGAGCTGAGGGTACTCGAACGACTTATGTGATTTGTTAAGCGTAGTAATGACCATAAGCAAACATTAGGGGTCAACTGGTTATAGTCTAGTTTCTTAAGCGACCGTGGTTTAATTCCGGCTTATGTTGTTGTTCATAGGTTACCGGACCCACTCTAAGCTTAAGTCTAACCGGGAACACTCAGGCAAGTTTTCTACCCGTTATACTGTTGTTGTGATGTAAATATATGTATATGCATTATGTTGTGATAAGTGCATGATTGTTATTAGCAAATTTTGTGATATATTGGAGCATGCTGATATGGTATATATGCATGTCTGTTTCATAATCTTAATATCTAATTGTTGATTTAAATGCTTATAAGTTGCATAATACCTATGCTAGAGATAAGTAGTAGTTGCGTATACCCTTAGTATAGGGGACCCAAAGGTGAACATTTTCTAAAATCGGGAATCGATGTTCCCGAGTATATTATATATATATATATATAGTTGTTAGGTCACACACACACTGTAGAGGGGGTGAATACAGTGTATAGTACACTCAAATCGAACTTTAAGATCTTAAGTAACAGAAAACAAACTTTATTGAAACAATAAACTCTGTTACAGTATGGAACTGTTACCTCTCAGTGATGAACAAATATCACGAGAGCTGCTAGGGTTACAATGAATAATCTTTTCTAATAATGATAACACTTATAGTGTAAACCCTATGTCTGTGTTTATATACTACACAGTTACAAGATAATCGCTAATTGATATGGAATATAATTCTGCTTCCTAAAATATATCAATCAGATATCTTTTCTTCCAAGTATTCCAT
The DNA here is from genome assembly GCF_009905375.1 of Apium graveolens. Taxonomy (NCBI): domain Eukaryota; kingdom Viridiplantae; phylum Streptophyta; class Magnoliopsida; order Apiales; family Apiaceae; genus Apium; species Apium graveolens. The sequence continues at coordinate 130,370,157 of NC_133650.1, read as the reverse complement.
TCTTCACGGAATTCCTTCTTCATGTATATCTCTTCTTATGTTTATCTCGATCTTCTTTCCTTTAATCAGCTACTGTCCTTATCTGATTGTCCTTCAGCACTTAAGTTCTGATATCTATCTTCTGATGATTATCTCCTGATAATATAAGTACTGATATCCTTAAGTCCTGACTTCCAGTATAAGTACTGATCAACAGTTAAGTACTGATTTATCCTGTTCACGTAAGATCTGAAAGCTAAACATAAAATATATTAGCCATGACATTATCAAATATATCTAACAATCTCCCCCAACTTGTAAATTAACAAAATATTTAAGTTTAACAGATATTTGATGATGTCAAAAACATTAAGTACAAATGCATAAGAAATAGACTAGATAACTACAACTTACAGTCCTTAAAGTTTTTACCAATTTCAACTTCTGATAACAACTTCAATCTGTATAAATATCAGAATTTAAGCAGTTGTAGATCTTCGACTTGGCTTCTTCATTTTCTGATCTCTTTGATGTCAGGAGTTGTTCTGAGATAGTTCTTCAACAAACATTTCTCAGCATATCTTAGTTCATCAATCATTCTCCTTTTAACACCTTTAAGCTCTGTAGTATCTTCACCAGTTTGAAAGATTGCAGCTCTGAGATCATTAATCTTTGCTTTTCTCAACTCCTGATCTAGTCTTATGACATAAGCTTTGTCAGACTCAAGATTGAATTCAAGTCCCTTAATACCAAGATACGTTCTGATTTGTGCAGTATTAGGCTTCATATCAACAATATCACCATTGTGATCTCTGTACTTTGGAACATATATGTTGTCAGACTTAACAGAATAAAGCCTTTTCTGTCTCTGAATCTGTTCTTTTAAGTAGTTTGCAGTAGTCTCTGTTATTCTGTCATCCACTTGAAGTAAGAAAAGTACATGCTCCAATTCTTCAAAATACTTCAAAGGAATGGCATTTTGTCTTATATGATAAGCCCTACCATCTTTCATGAAATACAGCATGATGTATTCTTTCAAGTAGGTATGGTAAACCATCTGTACAGATTCCAGTTGATTCAATCTCTCAGGAGTTGCTCCAATACCTGGTTCACTCAAGGAAGTTGGATCATTGGTAGTGTTGTGTACTCTTCTTTCATCAGCACTTCCCAATCTAGTTTTATCTCTAGCTTCCTTTCCAGTAACTACTCTTGCTTCAAAACCACTTGCAGTAGTCTTCAAAGATTGAGTCTGTTTTGCTTTAGTGAATCCTGGTAGGAGTGTCTTTGATCTATTTTCTGATATCAAGTTAACTTGAGCTCTTTCAGAGGTTACTTGCTTCTTCTAAATATCAGAACTTACAATTTCTTGACTCTGAACAACTTGAGCCATGTCAGAGGTTGTTTTAAGAACTTTTCTTGAAGTCAGAGCAAGATCATCTTTTCCATCAGTAATTTCTTCTTCCTCTGGAGGTACATAAGCCTTGATAGGTTCACCAACCTTTTCTTTACCCTTGGATCTTGGATCTATCTGTGGTTGTGATCTAGCCAATGTTGCTTCAGTATGTGTCCTTTCTTTGATCACAATGCCTTTAAGTTTTGGAAGTAACTTTTTACCAGAAGCTTCAGATTTAGATGTGACTTTCTCTGATTTAAGTCTGGCTTCTTCTTCCTTTAAACTTTCCAAGTCCATCCCTGGATTTTCTTGAAGAAATAACTGTCTCAACATTTCCTCATCAAGATCTAGAAGTTCATCAGAACTTATCCTTTTACCAGCAGCAGAACTTATTCTTTTCCCAGTATCAGAACTTATTATGTGACTAGCTTGTCTTGATGTAAACCTTCTACCTTGACTATGACCACTACCCATTCCAGAATTTCCTTGGTCATCTTTTCCATCATCCTTTCCTTGCAGTGTCTTGTTGGTTTTGCATTTGGACTTAATTACCTTCTCCCCCTTTTTGGCATCAGCAGGTAATAAAAGAGAGATAAGTAGTTCCACTGAGGTCTGGATTTCAGTAAGTTGCGATTGCTGAGAAGCTTGATTTGTCAGAATTTGATCAATCTGAGCTTGTTGTTTCTCTTGAGTTTTCTCAATATAAGCAATCCTGTCAATGGTAGGTTGAAAGAACTTTTTCTTATCAATTTTCCAAACTTGTTCCTGTTTGATAAAGTTCTCCTGAATCTTGTGTAGCTCTGCATGAGTATTGGAATGAAGACCTTGTAGATGTTTAGTACTCAATGCAGTGACTCTAAGCTGGGTTTTAAAATCATCAGAATTTAACATTTCATCAGCTTTAGTCAGGTGCTCAGCAAGATGTAAAGCATTTGGAACACATGAAACTGAGTTCCATTCCTTAGTCCACTCCTGACCGGCAGGAGTTTCACTCCAAGGAACTGGTGCATCCCTGATAACAAACTCCTTTACCAGTTCAGACTTAGGAAGAGTCGGTGGAAGAGTATGTCCTGAAGGACCTGCTTCATCAGCATCTACAGTTGTAGCAGCTTCACCAGTATCTCCAACATTTGCAGCATCAGAACTTAAAGAATCAGTATCTTCTGATAAGACAACAGTGTGAGTAGCAATGGAGGCTTCAGCATCCTCTAATTGCTGATCTGATATTAAGTTCTGATCAACAGCCATATCCTGATGGTCACCTAAAATCTGATCATCAGCATCTTGATGCAGAGAAGGTGTTGTTGATAACTCTGGAGTTTGAACAGCATCAGTAACAGGTGTTGTGGAAGGATTATTTACTGTTGGAGCTTCTAAGAAAAGTATTGTAGGCACAACCAGGTTCTGAATATCAATTTCAGCATTTGTGCCTGGATCAACAAGAGACACAGATGGTGAGTTAGCCTTGTCAGATACAGCTTCCTGAGATGGAGTTGATGGAGAAGAAGTGACTAGAGCAAATTCCTTGTCTTGTGATATCAGAGATTCCTGATCCCCTTCCTTAACTGCTTCCTCCTCATCATCTGAAACTGGCCTGTGTGCCCTCTGTTTCTTGTACTTCCTTGTTGATTTGGATTCCTTGGGAGTTTCAGGAACTATCATACGTCTAAGCCTCTTGGAGAAGCCTAGAACCCCCAATTTCAGAATCCTTCTGAGAAATTGCTTTCTCAGTTTCAACCACCACAGGTTCTGAAGAAGGAATCTGTTCCTCAGAATCTGATTCATCTCTCAAAGTAATTCTCCTCCTCTTTTGAGGTGTTTGAGGAACAGTCTTTGTTCTCTTTGGCTTAGAGGATGTAGGCTTCACAGTAGGTGCTGAAGAAGACGGTTGAGCAGTCTGTGAAGTGGAGAGATAGGATTTGAGATAAGTTCTGAGGGTAGGTTGAGTAGAAAGAGAGGTAGGTACTAAGGTTGATGGATTTTGGGTGGTTGAAGGTGGTTGGACATCAGAGTAAACAGATCTATAAGTATCAGGATCAGCATTTACCAGGATCTGTTTCACAGACTTAGGAATCTGTAATGGTCTAACCACTTTCTTCTTTGTATCAGCATTTACCAGGTCATTAAAGTATCGTTTTGCAACCTTAAAAGGTGGGGTTTGAGTGCTGACTAAATGAGGTTCATCAGTACAGTAAGTGTAAATAAGTTGACAGAATCTAGCAAAATAAACAATATCTCGATCCTCTGTCATCCTATCCCCAATAAAACCAATTATTCCAGTTGCAAAATCAAAATGAGTTTGATGGATAATAGCATACCCTATGTGCTGACTCAGAATTGGGATAGCATCAAAATTTGAACATTTGTTCCCAAAAGCTTTGGTGATGCAATCAAAGAAGAAACTCCATTCTCTTCTGATATTAGCCCGTTTCAACTGTCCAAGTTTCGTCAGACTCTTTTCATATCCCAATTCAGCCATGAACTCCCGAAGGGCTGAGTCCTCTGGAACTGAGAAAGTACAATCCTCTGGAAGATGTAAAGCCCTGCGTACTGTACCAGGAGTGACTACAAAGGATGAATCACCCACTTGGAAGATAATACTGGGAGTTCCACGGTTACCACTATCATCAAAAACTCCAGTCCTCCAGAACCTCAGAACGTGTTGACTTCAAAATAATTCAGGCTGAGTTAAGGTGTACCCAACCTCACTATGTGCAAGAAGATCTTGCACAAAGTGCAATTCAGATGGAGCGTCAGCATGCTCAAGAATTGCAGCATAGTTGTTTGGAACAAACTTTGCTCCATCAATGATTAAATCCTTTGGTGCCATGTGAAAAAATTGAGAATTAAGTATGCATGTTAGGTGTTTGATATAATGTATGTATGAAAACAACGGAAAAAGTAAGTGAAGGAGAGTAAAAGTAAGAAGAGAGATAAAGATGAAGAAATTAAAAAGATTAAAGAAATCTTCTCTCTGCTGTACTTATACAAAAAAAATATTACCGTTGGACACCTGTCAGACATGCAGTAATAACGGATAGTTACTGGGCTCGAGAAAATAGTAATCATGACTTACCCATTTGCCGAGTTTCAAGGAAAAAACTGTTCCATTTATCAAGGGAAACAATTTTAATTCAAAATTTAACCCGTTAGCACTGATTGAATTATTTTTCACTGCAACATTAATATTCTGAAAATAAATCATGTTAAAAATGACCGAGATAATTTCGATGAATAAGTGCTGACAGAGAATCAGAACTTAAATAAAAACAAAATTTAAATGGTCATCAGAATATCAATCAGGATTTATCAACACAAGATAAAATAACTCAGAGATAAAATCTTGAAGTAAAAACAATTTTCATTAATATATCAAGTCAATACATTTATGAAATGGAAATTACATCAATACTTATACAAGATTTTCCCTAAGCTTCTAATCCTAACATCAACAGCTTTAGTCCTAGCTAAGAAGCCTGACAAAGCTGAGGATGAAGAAGAACAGGAAGAAGACAAGATTAAGTCATCTTCCTCTTCCTATCTTCGACAAACAAGATAGCGAGTCGTATAATTCGCTCTTGATGACGGAGAGCTTCCCGCCTTTCCTCCTCCAATCGCTCCAGATGGCGATGGTAGTCCATATAGAAGAATAGAAGGTGAGTTAGCACCTCCTGTGGGACAGAATCCCAGATCTCCTCAGGAATGGCTGTTACATGCCACTCCTGCTGCCACTCGGCACAACTTAGCTCCATAGTGAAGGTTTGGTTGTTCAAAAACATGTTGTATCGAACCATTGTGTTTTTGATAGAAGAAGGAGGATAAGTGTGTGAGAAGAATGTGATGGAAAGACTGATGTGAAGTGGTTACTTATATAAGCAAGAGAATGCCAAGAGACGCAAAGATATTTAATGCTGACAGGTAGAATTAATTCTACCTCGTCTCCCTAGACTTTGAAAAAGAATAACAGTCATTGGAAAGAGGAAACATGGTCTAGACCGCACAAGATACAAGAAACAGTGGACTGTTCAAGTACAAATACCATTAATCCTAATCATAGTGACTATTAATCTTCCACTTCAACATATTCGAGTTCGAACTGAGACTGTTATCAAATTTTATTCACAGATAAGCCAAGTAAAGGATTAGACTGAAAAATCAGAACTTAGACCTATACCAGAACTTAACAGTCATCAGAACATAATTTCTTAACTCGAAAAAGGAATGCCCATCTTAGTAAATACTCATACAAGTTCTGAGTTATGGACGTCAGAACTTAATCATCAGAACGTGTAACTTAGAACTTGTCCTCAGAAATTGTGCAATAATGAAACAATGACTGTTTATCTAAAATAACATAGACCACCACAGAAATTTTCATCATTCAGATGGAGTGATTAGTGTGTGCATTAAGCTAAAAACAGACAAAGAGTAAAGTCTGATTCACTTCAGTACATCTTAGAAATAAGGCACAACTAAAATTTTGCTAAAGATCTGTCATTGTCCTGAAACCTACTGATGAATGAGTTCATGCTAGAGTCCATCTCAACTATTTTGTGCTAATTTTATGCATCTTTTGTAATTCTGTTTTACAGTGGCTTCTCAGTGTAAGTGAGTCACGACTGTTTATCAGAATTTATGCTATTTTCAGAGTATTTCTCCAGTAATCATAGAGTGTAAAAAGTCACCAAGAAAATATTTTGCTTTTCTGATGCATATTTACTTAATACCAGCAATGCACTTGGGTCGTCCCTTCCACATTTTTACTCTAGATCTCAAAGGAGTACCTGATTTTAATCTTTGATCTTTTTGCTTTTTCTTTTGATAAGAGAGGTTTATCAGCACTTAGTACATTCAGCAGTTTTACTAGTATCAGAACTTAACAGATGAGTAGCATTAGTCTAATTTGTGACTTAGTAATAAGATATACAAAGTAAACTTAACTAAGCTCAGTTATCAGAATTTGCTAGTGTCATAAGATTTCCACTGAAATAATTACTTCTTCCATGGAATCATTTGTTTATTGAAGACTACTAGGTCAGTATCTAGCACAGTTATCCTCATAGGAATGAATAGGTACTAGAAAAAACATATCACTTATCATAGTTTAGAAACATATATTAGACAACAGTCAGTACTTAAAGACATGTATCAATTAAGCACAGAATATACAATGAGATTAATTCTGTAAATACTGAGCATAAAGTCTGATTCATAGAACAAGTCTAAGCAGATTTAAAGAAAGAACCTGAAACCATTCCAAGTTCATTTACCAATCTTGTAAAAGTAGCTTCACATAATGGTTTTGTGAAGATATCTGCCAATTGTTGATCTGTGGGAACAAAATGCAATTCCACTGTACCTTCATCCACATGTTCCCTGATGAAGTGGTACCTGATGCTGATGTGCTTTATCATTGAGTGTTGAACTGGATTACCTGTCATAGCAATAGCACTTTGATTATCACAGTAAATAGGGATTTTGAAATATGTTAACCCATAATCCAGTAACTGATTCTTCATCCAAAGAATCTGTGCACAACAGCTTCCTACAGCAATATACTCTGCTTCTGCAGTTGATGTGGAAATTGACTTTTGTTTCTTGCTGTACCAAGAAACCAATCTGCCTCCAAGAAATTGGCAGCTTCCACTTGTGCTTTTCCTGTCAATTTTGCAACCTGCAAAATCTGCATCTGAGTAACCTATTAGTTTAAAATCTGATTCTCTAGGATACCATAATCCCAGAGTAGCTGTTCATTTAAGATACTTAAAGATTCTTTTTACAGCTGCTAAGTGAGGTTCTCTTGGATCTGCTTGAAATCTTGTACAAAGAAAGGTAGCATACATGATATCAGGTCTACTAGCAGTTAGATAGAGTAGAGAGCCAATCATACCTCTTAGTCAGTAATATCTACTGATTTACCGGTATCCTTATCCAGTTTTGTTGCAGTGGCCATTGGAGTGGAAGCACTTGAACAATTTTGCATTCCAAATTTCTTTAGCAAGTTTCTGGTGTACTTGGTTTGACAAATAAAAGTGCCTTCCTCATTCTGCTTGACTTGAAGGCCCAGAAAATAGCTAAGTTCCCCCATCATACTCATCTGATATCTTGACTGCATAAGTTTGGCAAACTTCTTGCAAAGTTTGTCATTTGTAGATCCAAAGATGATATCATCAACATAAATCTGGACCAGAAGTAAGTCCTTTCCATGGTTGAGGTAGAACAGTGTTTTGTCTATTATTCCTCTGTGGAATCCATTTTCCAGAAGAAACTGAGCTAAAGTCTCATACCATGCTCTAGGAGCTTGCTTAAGTCCATAAAGTGCTTTGTCAAGTCTGTAGACATAGTCTGGATGTTTGGTATCTACAAAACCTGGAGGTTGTTCAACATATACCTCTTCCTCCAATTCTCCATTGAGAAAAGCACTTTTCACATCCATTTGAAAGACAGTAAACTTTTTGTGAGCAGCATAAGCGAAAAATATCCTTATGGCTTCTAACCTAGCAACTGGTGCAAATGTTTCATCATAATCAATTCCCTCCTGTTGAGAATATCCTTTTGCAACTAACCTTGCCTTATTCCTTGTAATTATGCCATCACTGTTAGTTTTGTTTCTGAATACCCACTTTGTACCAACAACAGATCTATTCTTTGGTCTTGGTACTAGGGTCCAGACTTTGTTTCTTTCAAATTCATTCAACTCTTCCTGCATTGCTTGCACCCAATCAGCATCTTGAAGAGCTTCTTCCACTTTCTTTGGCTCAGTCTGAGAGAGAAAAGAATTGTAAAGACACTCATTTGAAGTACCTGTTCTAGTTCTGACACCTGCATCAGGATTTCCAATTATCAAATCAGGTGTATGTGATTTTGTCCACTTCCTTGCAGATGGAAGGTTTTCTCTAGAACTGGATGCTCCCCCATGATCCATGCTATCTTCATTTTTATTTTCTGATGCTCCCCCTGAAACTATGCTCTCTGAGTTGGATTCTTCAGTATTTAGATTTTCAGCACTATCAGAACTTGGCTTATCAGAACTTGACGAATCAGAACTTGAAGAGCCAGATGCATGTTCGGATGTTTTTTGAGATGTGGTAGGATCTTGAGTATGCTCCCCCTGCATAGGTGCATCTTCCTTTAACGTAGTCACCACAGTTTCAATAACATCAGAGTTTAATCCATCAGAGTTTGCAGTATCAGGACTTAGACTGTCAGGATTTTCAGTATCAGAATATGAGTCTTCATTTTCAAATCTCAGCTGATCATGGTCAATGAAATATTTAAAACCAGTGATCTTCTTGTCATCAAAAGAGACATTGATAGATTCCATGACCACTTTTGTTCTCAAATTATAGACTCTGAAGGCTTTTGTGGAAAGTGGATATCCAACAAAGATTCCTTCATCAGCTTTTAGATCAAACTTTGATAGCTGTTCAGGATGAGTCTTGAGAACAAAACACTTGCATCCAAATACATGAAAATATTTCAGATTTGGCTTCTTTTTCTTCACCATCTCATATGGTGTTTTTCCATGCTTGTTAATGAGTGTTGCATTTTGAGTAAAACAAGCAGTCTGCACAGCTTCAGCCCAGAAATAGGTTGGAAGCTTTGCTTCTTCAAGCATTGTACGTGCAGCTTCAATGAGAGTTCTATTCTTCCTTTCAATAACTCCATTTTGCTGTAGAGTTCCAGGAGCAGAAAATTCCTGCTTTATTCCATGGCTTTTGCAGAACTCTTCCATTATCAAATTCTTGAACTCAGTGCCATTATCACTCCTTAAAATTTTCACAGAATCTTTGACCATTTTATCCAGCTGTTTGACATGATCAATCAAGATAGATGCAGTTTCACTTTTTGTATGCAAGAAATACACCCATGTGTATCTGGTGAACTCATCCACTATGACCAACGCATACTTCTTCTTTGCAATAGACATGACATTTACTGGACCAAATAGATCAACATGTATAAGATGATAAGGCTCAAGAATTGATGAATCAGTCTTGCTCTTGAATGAAGATTTTCTTTGTTTGGCTTTCTGACATGAATCACAAAGACCATCAGGAGCAAATACTGTGTTTGGCAATCCTCTCACAAGATCTTTCTTGACCAGTTTATTTATATTGTTGAAATTTAAATGAGAGAGTTTCTTATGCCAATTCCAGCTTTCTTCAATTGATGCTCTACTTATCAGACAGATTGCAGAACCATCAGTACTTGTTGAAAGCTTAGCTTCATAAATGTTACCACGTCTGTATCCTTTCAGAACAACTTTGCCTTTAGATTTACTCAAAATTTCACAGTGTTCTTTAAAGAAATCAACATGATAACCTCTGTCACAGATTTGACTTATACTCAGTAGGTTGTGTTTAAGTCCTGAGACCAGAGCTACTTGTTTAATTATGACATTTCCAAGATTGATATTGCCATATCCCAATGTTTTTCCAATGTTGCCATCTCCATAAGAAACACTTGGGCCAGCTTTCTCCACAAAGTCTGATAGCAGGGCCTTATTTCCAGTCATATGTCCTGAACATCCACTGTCCAGAACTAGAATATTTTTCCTGTTGCCCTGCAATCACAAAGACCACTAATTATTAGTTTTAAGGACCCAGACTTGCTTGGATCCTTTGGCCTTATTAAGTTTGTTAACATTTGCAGCGGATTTAGCATCAGAGTTTATGTTAACATTTTTCTTATCAGAATTTACACTATCAGACTTTGAATCAGAATTTACACTAGAAGGAACAATGGAAACTTTCTTCAAAGAAGGTTTTATTTGATAATAATCATAGTACAAACTATGATATTCCTTACAAGTATAAATGGAATGCCATAAACTACCACAATGAAAACAAGGATTTTGTGGTTTGTATCTAACAGACTGACTCTTAACTCCTGATTTTGAAGGTAAGGAGTTAATATTCTTATTTTTCCTAAAAAAAGAAGCCAGATGGTTAGAACTTCCACAGTTATGACATGTTTTCCTAGGAGCATCAGGAACAGGTTTATAATCATTGCTTTTATTCACACCTTCCTTTTCATTCCTATTTTTCCTAGGTGATTTTACCTTGTTTGCATTCTTGACATCTTTCAGCTTATGCTTAAGCTGCTTCTTTGTCATTAAGCCTATGTTCACTTCAGCTGTCTTTTCCTGTTTTAGTTTGTCAGAAGTTAATTCCTCTTTAACTTCTGATTTCTCATTTTCAGACTTTACAGTTACAAACTTAATAGGTTTAAACTTTGGCTTTTGCTTAACAACAGGCTTAATTTCTTCAGTTCCTTTATCATTCTTATCTTCTCCATAACCTAAGCCCTCTTTCCAGTTTCCACTACTTAGCAAATTTTGAGTTGTTTCGCCAGAGTTAGTCCAAGTCCTGATAATCTCTCTTTCCTTTTCTAACTCAGCTTTTAGAGATTCATTTAATTTTAGCACTTCATTCCTAACATAAAAAGCATCATCTCTATCCTTCTGAGTTTGATGGAACATGACTAACTCTTTTTCTAAGAAATCATTCCTTTTCTTAAATGCAAGATTTTCAGAAGTTAATCTTTCACATGTTAAAGTTTGGTCTCTATAGCTAACAAACATGGTTTTAAGATATCTTCTCAACTCATTAATATCATCAGTATGAAAAGCATAAGTAGTCTGAGGTACCTTTGTTTCAACAGCTTCAGAACTACTCTCAGCACTTTCTTTATCAGCATTTGCCATCAATGCATAGTTCTCCTCACTTTCAGAGTCTGAAGTGTCTGTCCAGCTTTTCTGCTTTGTGACAAGAGCCTTGCCTCTGTTACCCTTTACCTTCTTGCAGTCAGGAGATATGTGGCCTTTCTCACCACATTTATAGCATTTAACATTGGTGTAATCTCCTCTGTCAGACTTTCCTCCTCTGCCTTCAGATCTTCTGAAATTCTTCTTATCAGAACTTATGCTTTTCCTGGAAAACTTCTTTCCCTTCCTGAACTTCCTGTATGCAATCTTTGTGATTCCTTTCACCATAAGAGCACACAGCTTCATGATCTCCTCATCAGCATCAGTCTCAGGCAAGCTTTCAGAATCTGAGTCATCATCACTCTCAGAACTTGATGACTCAGTATCAGACTTTATGAAAAGAGCTTTACCCTTGTCTTTCTTTGAGGAAGCTGATTTGGGGAATTCTTCTTCAGCCTTAAGAGCAATTATCCTTGACTTTCCTCCTTTTCTCTTGCTTCTTTATTCCATCTCCAACTCATGAGTCTTGAGCATTCCATAGATTTCGTTAAGAGTTGTTTCATCAAGATTGTAGTTGTCTCTTATTGTCGTTGCCTTCAAATCCCAGCATTCAGGAAGAGCTAACAGGAACTTAAGGTTTGAATCTTCAAGATCATATTCTTTATCAACCAATGACAAATCATTCAAAAGTTTGACAAATCTATCATATAAATCATTCAATGACTCATTAGTCTTTGAGTCAAAGTGTTCATACTCTTGAGTGAGTATTGTCTTCCTGTTCTTCTTAATTGTGTCAGTTCCCTGACACCTTGTTTCCAGAGCATCCCATATCTCCTTAGCAGTCTTGCAGTTGATTACCCTGTTTGACCTTACATTATCAATGGCACTATGCAGTAAGTGTCGTACCTTAGCATCCTTAGCAATTGATGCTATGTCCTCAGCAGTATAATCACTCTTCTCCTTTGGTACGGTCGTTGCTGCTTCACCTGCAACTGCAACAGCGAGTTTGGTTGGTTTGTGAGGACCTTCCTTGATTCTATCCAGGTATTCTGGATCTGTTGCTTCCAGGAACATGGTCATCCTTACCTTCCATATGGGATATTCAGATGGTCTCAGTATGGGGACTCTGATGGTCTCATACCGACTCTGAATTTGTGTCTTTGGTGGTTCCTCAGTTGTGGTAGGCTTAGTTGGAGTTTCTGTGTCCGACATGATTGTGTTTGGATCTTTAACTGTATGTAAGTTAACAGATAAGCTCTGATACCAATTGTTAGGTCACACACACACTGTAGAGGGGGTGAATACAGTGTATAGTACACTCAAATCGAACTTTAAGATCTTAAGTAACAGAAAACAAACTTTATTGAAACAATAAACTCTGTTACAGTATGGAACTGTTACCTCTCAGTGATGAACAAATATCACGAGAGCTGCTAGGGTTACAATGAATAATCTTTTCTAATAATGATAACACTTATAGTGTAAACCCTATGTCTGTGTTCATATACTACACAGTTACAAGATAATCGCTAATTGATATGGAATATAATTCTGCTTCCTAAAATATATCAATCAGATATCTTTTCTTCCAAGTATTCGATTCTTCATGGAATTCCTTCTTCATGCATATCTCTTCTTATATTTTTCTCGATCTTCTTTCCTTTAATCAGCTACTGTCCTTATCTGATTGTCCTTCAGCACTTAAGTTCTGATATCTATCTTCTGATGATTATCTCCTGATAATATAAGTACTGATATCCTTAAGTCCTGACTTCCAGTATAAGTACTGATCAACAGTTAAGTACTGATTTATCCTGTTCACGTAAGATCTGAAAGCTAAACATAAAACATATTAGCCATGACATTATCAAATATATCTAACAATAGTTTTCAAAACTATTAATCGAATAAGGTTTATTCGATAACTTTATTTTTATTAATGAATATTACTTTGAATATTCATTCGACGACTTATGACTCGGTTTATTTTATTTAATGAATATTATCTTGAATATTCATTCGAGGACTTATGACTCTGTTTATTCTATTTAATGAATATTATTTTGAATATTCATTCGAGGACTTATGACTCCGCTTATTTACTAAATAATATTATTTATTTTATTAAAAAATAATGTTTCGATAATCAAACTTATTTTCGATTATTCAAATAAATATCGTACTTCATATAAGTATACCTTTGGTTATTTATTATTTATTTCAAGTATGAGTTTTAAAACTTCTACTTCAAATTATTTATATAGAGATTATCCTTATGGGAATATTATTTAAATAATAATATTCAGATATTTTCTAATATATCGGGACTGATTTATTTCATTAAATCAGCATTACTCCAAACATTCTTAAAAATGTTTTCGAGTCTTCAAAATGATTTTAAAAGTTAGAGCGGATCCCAAAACTCATTTTTATATTTAAGATCTTCCTTTCAAAGGGGATTTAAATACTCGCTCAAAACCTGAGGGATCCGGCTCTGTGGTGTATTTTATATTCGCAATGAGGTTGCTGTTTTGATAAATAAATTGATTACTTACCCAACGTTCGGGAAGTAAGCCATCTATTGAGTCGGCATAAGCAACATGGGCTCAGTGGGCGTCCATGAAAGTGTAAGTGGCTCAGTGGGAGTCCATCAAATGTGTAAGTGGTTGAGTGGCAATCCAGCATAAGGTCCTATTGCGGCCAGGGTGATGACCAGTGGGGAATTCGTCCATGTACTAGTAGAAAAAGTTACTTATTGGTATCTTTGCCTGATCAGCAAGATATCAGGTTTATGCCAAGGTTTTCTCCTTTCCAATTTCATTGGATATTGCAACTCTGTTTATAACTTTCATAACAGAGGTTTTCAAGGAGTGTATGAAATGTATATATATAGGTGTATATATATATCGGGACTTAATGAAGTATCTCGTAACTTCATTACTTATAATGATATTTCAAGGATTGAATCTATTCAAATCTTATCTTGTAGTCTCATCTATGTGATGAACTTTTGAAACGGATTATACCTTGAACGTTGGTAGTTCAAGTAGTATTCAGAAAAGATATAAGTATATTGGAGTATCTTGTAACTTCTTCTTTTCAACTTATATCTAGTAAATGATTATCTTATGCATGACAAAGATTTTCAGAAAAACGTTGAGACAAGGTTAGATATATGAAATCACCTTGCAACAATATTTTATACAGTTATAAACTGGAACTCTGTGTATATTATACATGTCAGAGGATTTCAAATATTTGAGAAGTATATATGTATATATATACTGAATATTTTGCGACTTCGTCGCATTAAAATAACAAACTTGGTTCATTTCTTCTTGACCGAGACTTTCTATGAGGATGCTCACATATTGTAAATCATTATACATATTATTTTGGTGGGCTTGTTGCTCACCCTTGCTTTCTTCTTTCATCACACAACATCAGATAGACAAGATGAACAGGACCAAGCTCCTAATTCGCGAGCGGATAGGAAACGTTCCGCAGTTTCCTATAGGCGTTGATGTCGCTGTAGCTGAGGTAGGAACTACCAATAGGCTAGGCTTTCAACTTTTGATGTACCAGACTTATGTATCTTTATGAATTGTAATAATGGCAAAGAAATGTAAATTTATCCAGAAACCCTTTTAATGTGTAATGGCATATAATTGTGGAATAAAATGAATCGTGTTATTTTTTGATATTCATCTCTGAGACTATAACTTGTGGTGTGTGTGTTTATTGTGGGGTCACAGTACGGAGTAGTTTATTTTTTATTAAGATTGGGTGTTATTAAGGGAAATGGAACTCGTGACAACCCGGATCCCCGACCCCGAATTTGGGCGTGTTACAGAAATGGTATCAGAGCTAAGCGTTATAAACCTCAGAGATGATGTGACGTTAAAATAATAAGATCACTAAGATAATAAGAACTCTTGCCAAGTTCATAGTCAGACTACCTAACATAGTACTGACAGTTAAAACCCTTATGGGAACCCTTATAAATAACATGATAGAAGCGTAATTCATTATCGTAAATGGTAGCGGGACTCCGAACCCTGAGGTTGAGGAACAACAACGCGTTGATGTTTTATTACTTATTGGAGATCAAATTGTGGATCTGATAGAGCGTCCTAACGCGGGACCGGATGATGTTAATATTGAGGATGTAGCGGTTGAGGATGTTGTCCCAGAAGGGATTGTTGCTGAGAAGGATCTCGTGGACGATCCTAACAAGACTGAAGAGATGGTCGCGGAGGAATTGATAACCATGGTTATAGCGATTACCAGAGGTAGGATTGGCCGATCACTACTGGAGGTTCGTTCAAGTTTGTAAAGATAGTAGCCCCTTTAACGCGGCTACTCGTAAGACTGAGAAGTTCGAATGGACAGAGAAATGCGAGAACAGATTTTAAGAACTGAAGCAAAGATTGACGACTGCCCCTATGATGGCGTAGCCGGATGGAAAAGGAGATTTTGTGATGTGTAGTGACGCTTCGCATAAGGAATTAGGGTGCTTCTTATACAGCACAACAAGGTAATCGCGTACACGTCAAGACAATTAAGGGAATATAAAATTCGATATCCCCACCCATGAGCTTGGGCTCGTGGCAATAGTTTTGCCCTAAAGATTGGAGGCACTACTTATATGGAGAGAAGTGCGAGATTTACACAAGCCATAAGTGCTCTAGTGCATTTTCACGCAGAAAGAGCTCAACATGCGCCAGAGGAGGTGGTTAGAGCTAATCAAGGATTACGATTATGAGATTCTTTATAATCCAGGGAAAGCCAAAATGGTGGCTAATGCCCATAGTATAAAGGATAGACTCAAGATGAAAATGTCTTTGGGAGAGTTGATAAGAGATTTCGAGAGAATGGAAATAGAAGTAAAGGTAACCAGAGCCGGAACTGAAAAGCTGTTTGAGATCTCGATGCAGCCAGAGTTATTGGAAAAGATCATATTGTGCCGAGAAAAAGTGATGAATGAAGGCAGAGAGTCAATGACTGGAGAAGAGATTAATACCAAGAAAGATAATAAGGGAATAACGAGGTATTCCTACAGAATTTAGGTTCCAAACGTTTAAGAGCTTAAGGACAGGATCTTAGATGAAAGTCATAATTCGAGGAATAAGATTTAGGGCAAACCCTGAATGTGATAGTCAGGGAGGACGCCATCAAGATAGAAGGAACCCATAACATAATGAAGTGAAAAATGAGGATTTAAAATATGTAGGATGACCCCGATTTTGGGGAGGAGGAGAAAATATTTCATACTGAGAAAACAGAAGTCGAGCAAGATAGGGAGAACTAGGACGGTACTCCTATGGGGCAATTTATGGACCTGCCAAAACAAAACTTATACTTTTATTCCCAACCACCACCTTGAGGAAACAATGCGGTAGAAAATTCTTTCATGACCTTTAAGTCGCTAAGCTCTCAGAGTTCCAAGGAACAGGTTGACCTAGTCGAGGCAAGAGCCTGGCTAAAGGAAATATAGGAATCATTTGAGATTCTAAATGATTAACGAAGCACAAAAGACTATTTTGTCACTTTCCCCCTAAGAGAGAGGCCACCCGTTGGTGAAAGGCCAAGAAAGGCACGGAGCCAGAGGTTATAATAAACTGATTAAAGTTCAGGCAATTGTTTTCGGGAAAGTACTTCCCAAGGTTAGAGAGGTAGTATAAAAGCTTTAGAACCAGAACAAAAGCAGGATGAGTATGATGAATTATGAATCTAAGTTGTAAAAGTTGTCAATATTCGTTCTGAGGACACGAATTTTGAATCACGGGATGTTTGAAATCAATGCTTATGCTGTGTTGGTTCATGTAATGGTTGTAATGGAAACGAAAATAAAAGACTGAAAAGGGCAGGAGTATAAAGGGATATAAAGGAAATAGAGTTGAGAAGTGATAAGGGAGTTAGGTATGGGAAACCCTAAGAAACCCTTGCAATAAATATAGAGAAGTGTGTCATCATCAGCGCGATGGTGACTGATCATGAGATAAATTCAAGGTTTGAAGGCGTAAGCGATACGTATAGTTAATTCCCTTGAAGTTGACAGTATTCGATGAAAATTTGAGATAGATCGATTGATTAATAAGGAAACACGGATGGACTGAGGAGACAAGAAAGTACGAAATTAGGAAAATTGGATGAAGGAAGTGACCTTCGAGAAAGTGAAGTGTAAGACCGGGGGCATGATACCCAGAAAGGGAGACGCCGGGTATGAAAGATATCCCAACATTGAGATGACTGTTGAGATAAACAACAAAAGTAAATGAGGAATTATTAAGAAGAAGTTCACGTTGAACACGACCAATATCTTCCAAAACATCCCTGTTGTCATTACCAAATTAGGAAAGAAAGGCGGGTAACCATTGTTATCTTTTGAAGGCCATATAGGTTGACCTCAGTTTGAATAAGGATGTTATTGTGAAATTGGTATAGACTATCTGGGTGGGAATGATTGAATAAGATAATCTATCAAGGATATATGACTTGATTTATCCATGGAAGGATGCAAGTACCTTTTTAAAGGTGGAATTAAGGATATAACTTCGATAACTTGAGATGAACCATAGGGGAATGCATGAAAGTTGGTATTTCACCCTTAATAGGGACATTATGAGTTTTGATAGTATGGAACGAAGGACTAAGGTAACAACAACCTTTAAAGATCAGTAGAGAAATTTTTCTGAAGTACATAGACAATGGTTCTAGTATTAGTAAATGATATTTTGATATACCCTGTATCTAGGGAATACAGGAGGAACGATTTAAGGATAACCTCGGAGGTTTTATATGGAGAAAGGTAATATTCGCAGTTCTCAAAAATAGAAATTTGATAAAGGAAAAATGGCATAATTATAATAATACCAGGTGGGCACGTGTTAAACCATAAGAAGTATAGATTGAACCAATGAAGGTCAGAATTGTTAAAGCAAGAAGGGCCCAAGATAAAAGACGTCTTAAGTACAATCGAGAGTCAGCCATGATAATGTTTACATTTAAAGACTAAGGCAGTGACTTATGGAAAAATAGTGATTTTTTTCCACAAGGACTTAAGAAAAGCATTTTCACATAAGCAGTGATTTGAAATGAGGTAGAAAATTTAGTGAAGGTGGTTAAAATGACATTGATTGTAAGGAAATATTACTATCAGGAAAGGCCAAATAGGTGGCCGACACTTTATATGTAAGAGGATAATTATAGGCGCTCGTGCCAGAGGAATACAGTGATGATGGTTGAAGCCGTGAAGGTTGTATTATGGTTTGGAAGATTGACATTCCTTCTGATGATTGTGCGATACTCAACCGTGATAGTAGTTTGGTAAAGATTTAATTTATGTAATCGCCGTGAGTGGGCTATCTATCTTATAAGGTCATATCTTGAGATAAGCCAGGACCATGTTATGAAAGGTCTAAATGAACCTTTGAGATTTATGTCTCCTAATAAAGATATATGATTAAGAATGGTATTAACCAGCTATCGTTGCTTTGATTGAAACTCTTCTGCAATTTTATCTGCTTTATGTCATGAATGTACGTCAGGATCTGGAGTGTTCTTCATGAATCATGAATGGTGAATAGGTTAACTCCTTAAAAGATTTTGATACGGCAGATATAGACTCCGTATGATTAGATATTAAGATTCCGAGGAAAGCGAATGACTACAGTAGGTCAGCAATGGACTATAGTAATGCAGCAATGATTCTGCGAGTAATGAGTTGATTACAACCGTAAGAGTTGTATTATAATGGATGTTGAGATTAAGTACCATTAATCGGGACGTGGTGGTGTATAAGTTATCATTGATAGACTAATTAAGTAGATTATCTACCTATTGAATACTTATTCTTTCTTATCAATAGAGAGTCGTATTACTATACAAGGAAGGTTGCAGTGCAAGCATAGAATTCTAGTAACGATGATGTCTAGAATGAGATCCCAGATTCGATTTTCGATGTCGAGGGAGTTTCAAAGGTGATTGTGTATAAGCTCGGGGAAGAGCATGGGTCCATAGAATGATGGACGGAATAGCAAAAATATTTAAGCATGTGAAATACGATACGATAATACTGGATATTGATACAGATACATATGTTTTGTTCTCCTATGACAAACCTCTAAAGTTCAGAGGTAGATTCCAAGCCAGATATTTGTGGCAGTATTTTTTTCATATACAATTCTCTTCAATTAATTCTTTTCTCTCCTTTTCATTTTGTATAAGCTGAGAAGAACAACCCTTCCAGAAGGGGAGGTATTTCCGAATGACTATCTATCTGTGTGATAGAAGCCTAGTAGGATACCACATGTTGTTTAATTGCTTGTCAAGTACTAAAGGTTCGCCACCTTCTGTACTAACTATGCAATAGAACAAGTGTTCATGATCATAGTGATCTCTCAATAAATTCTTTTACTTCTATGCCAAGGACCAAGCTTTCGAAGATGGAGGCAGCTAGAGATGAAGTGGTACCAAGTATGGTGGTATTCGGAATGGAAATGCATTCGTGATACTAAGGTTGACGTGGTTATTAAAAAGGTTATAGAATACTAACGAGCAAAAGTGTAACCAGTATAGTATTATGTACAGAAGATAGTAATGACTGCGAACAAGAAAAGAAGGAGTATTGAGAAGCAAAAGCTATAGTGCTAGAAGCTATGATGAGAGTCTGTGTAATAGACTTGAAGGAAATTGGAATGATCACTTAACGCGTATTGAGTTTTCTTATGATAATAGACCGTATGTCAGTATCGAGATATCGCCTTATGAGATCCCTGAGGGAACACAATGTCGATCTCCCTTATGTTAGGATGATGTTGTAGAGCGCAAGATGCTCGGATCAGCAGTGGTCCAAATGACCAAGGATATAATAGATCTAATCAGAGGACGGATGGTAGTAGCCCAAGATGGACATAAGAAGTATATTGATTTGACACGAAAGGACAAAGAATAGAAAGTAGGGGACCTAGTGCTATTATAGGTATTCCCTTGGAGAGGATGGATGAGGTTCGGAAAGAAAGGAAAGCTAAGCCCACGAATTGTTGGACCCTTGGATATATTAAGACGTATTGGGAAATTAGCATATGAGCTAGCCCTACCCCCGAACATGTAGCAAGTTCATAACGTGTTCCACGTATCAATGTTAAGGAAGTGTAATTCGGATGCCAGACAAATAGGGGCATATAAGCGCATAGACATGCAACCAGACGTAACCTATATGGAGCAACCAGGAAGGGTTATAGATTGAAAAAGGAACAAGTGCTTAGGAGAAGGGTTATCAAACTAGTCAGAGTTTGATGGTAGAACCACAATGTGGGAAAATTTACTTGAGAGTTAGAAAGTGCAATGCTAAGAGAGTATCCCTATTCATTTTCTATCTGATTCCGGGACGGAATCCTTTTAAGGAGGGGAGACTGTAATAACCCCAATTTTTGGAAATTTTTGTAACCCTTATGAATAGTGATTTTGCTGATTATGCTGAATAAGAAAACTTTTCATGCCATACTTTGTAGAGGTTCTTTTATTGTTATTCTAAGATCTTATTAGTACTCTATATGGTATATAAGTATATGTAAAGATCGTAAGAATCCGAATTCGAACACTTTGATTTTTCCCGAAAATCCACCAGATACCGAAAGAATTGAGTATAAGGTAACAGGATAAAAAGGATTTAAATTCAAGGATTATAAGAGAGGATCATAAAAGGAATATAATGTATTGAGAAAGGTTAAGGGAACCCAAGTAATAAGATCCCGGGTATGATCCCTCAAACGATAAACGAGAACGAAAGTTAAGCGAACCGTATAACAGATCAGCGAATATTAGCCAAGTAATTAGGAGTTAATCAAAGAGGTTAGTGATGATGATGTCATCACACCAACAAGAGGAAGATAAGTGTGGGAAGATGACATAAGAGGATGACATAAGCATGACACAATGGGAAGGAATTGTTAGTTGATTATAAGCCACACAAAATTTACCATGGTAACAATTCAATTAATCACAAAAATCAAAAGCAACCAAAACAAAAACATTTTCTTCTTCCCCCATCTTTTTGCCTCGGCTTTTTGAAGAAAAGCAAGGAAGAAAATTCCAAAACCCAACCTCCACTTAATCATAATTCAAGAGGTTTGTTTCTTTAGCTTCCATAATTCATAACTTAGATAAGCCATAAGTTTAAGCTCAAGATTCCATGTTTAACATAGCTAATAAATTCATCAAAGTTCTTGGTGAATAGTGTTTTCAAGAAACTAACTTTGTGTTTTCTTATGTTTTCTTCAAGATCCAAGATTAGTAGAGATAGTTAGTGGTTATTTAAGGCTTCCTAAGTGATTCTCCACTCTCAAAGGAAGGTATAACTTCTCAAACCCTTAGTCTTAAGTTTTGTTGGTTTGGATTTCATAATGTTTAGATGATGGGTTAGTGTAATGGGTGTGTACTCATGTTTAGAGCTTTGTTTAGTAAGTGGTTTTGTTGATTTTGGAGTTAGGAGTGATACTTGTTGGATTTGATGTTCTTGGTCACATCTTGACTTGGTTTAGAGGAATAAGTTGAGATCTTGAGTTATAGTTAAATGATCTTGTATTTTGGTTGAATAATGGTGGAATGGTGTTGATTGGTGGTGGTTTGATGTTAAATTGATTTGGTAAAAATTTGGGAATTTCTAAGTCATAGTCGTCGTAATGCCCAATTTTCCTTAGACTGTTTTGTTCTTAACTTTTGCACCCGAACACTCACTGCCATGAACTGACCATTACCATGTTTAGATAGTTCATGTTACGAGCTTCGTTTTGATATGTGGTTCGCTTGAATCCAATGTATGGTTTAGGAGAAACGATCGTTTTAAGTAACGGCGTTTCGCGAACGAACCATTACCCCTCGCCTTACTTTGAAACCTTGGTTAAGACCCTTAAATGACTAATTGGAGTATGAAACAATTATTTAAAGTGGACTAGGCAGTTGGTAGGGTATTCGCGAAAGCTTCACCTTAAAATTCTTAACGGTTAATTTATTAAAAAATGGTGGAGCCGAGGGTACTCGAACAACTTATGTGATTTGTTAAGCGTAGAAATGACCATAAGCAAACATTAGGGTTCAATTGGTTATAGTCTAGTTTCTTAAGAGACCGTGGTTTAATTCTGGCTTATGTTGTTATTCATAGGTTACCGGACCCACTCCAAACTTAAGTCTAACCGGGAACACTCAGACAAGTTTTCTACCCGTTATACTGTTATTGTGATGTAAATATATGTATATGCATTATCTTGTGATAAGTGCAAGATTGTTATTAGCAAATTTTGTGATATTGGAGCATGCTGATATGGTATATATGCATGTCTGTTTCGTAATCTTAATATCTAATTGTTGATTCAAATGCTTATAAGTTGCATAATACCTATGCTAGAGATAAACAGTAGTTGCGTATACCCTTAGTATAAGGGACCCAAAGGCGAACATTTTCTAAAACCGGGAGTCGATGTTCCTGAGTATATTATATATATTTATATATATATATAGATATAGATATAGTTTTCAAATCTATTTAAATAATAATATTCAGATATTTTCTAATATATCGGGATTGATTTATTTCATTAAATCAGCATTACTCCAAACATTCTTAAAAATGTTTTCGAGTCTTCAAAATGATTTTAAAAGTTAGAGCGGATCCCAAAACTCATTTTTATATTTAAGATCTTCCTTTCAAAGGGGATTTAAATACTCTCTCAAAACCTGAGGGATACGGCTCTGTGGTGTATTTTATATTCACAACGAGGTTGCTATTGATAAATGAATTGATTACTTACCCAACGTTCGGGAAGTAAGTCCATCTACTGAGTCAGCATAAGCAACATGGGCTCAGTGGGCGTCCATGAAAGTGTAAGTGGCTCA
The DNA here is from genome assembly GCF_009905375.1 of Apium graveolens. NCBI lineage: Eukaryota > Viridiplantae > Streptophyta > Magnoliopsida > Apiales > Apiaceae > Apium > Apium graveolens. Next base: position 130,347,181 of record NC_133650.1, on the reverse strand, counting down.
GTGGGAGTCCATCAAATGTGTAAATGACTGAGTGGCAGTCCAGCATAAGGTCCTATTGCGGCCAGGGTAATGACCAGTGGGGAATTCGTCCATCTACTAGTAGAAAAAGTTACTTATTGGTATCTTTGCCTGATCAGCAAGATATCAGGTTTATGCCAAGGTTTTCTCCTTTCCAAATTCATTGGATATTATAACTCTGTTTATAATTTTCATAACAGAGGTTTTCAAGGAGTGTATGAAATGTATATATATATATATATCGGGAACTAATTAAGTATCTCATAACTTCATTACTTATAATGATATTTCAAGGATTGAATCTATTCAAATCTTATCTTGTAGCCTCATCTATGTGATGAACTTTTGAAACAGATTATACCTTGAACGGCGGTAGTTCAAGTAGTATTCGGAAAAGATATAAGTATATTGGAGTATCTTGTAACTTCATCTTTTCAACTTATATCTAGTAAATGATTATCTTAAGCATGACAAAGATTTTCAGAAAAATGTTGAGACAAGGTTAGATATATGAGATCACCTTGCAACGATATGTTATACAGTTTAAAACTGGAACTCTGTGTATATTATACATGTCAGGGGATTTCAAAGATTTGAGAAGTATATATGTATATATATACTGAATATTTTGTGACTTTGTCGCATTAAAATAACAAACTTGGTTCATTTCTTCTTGACCAAGACTTTCATGAGTACTATGAGGATGCTCACATATTGTAAATCATTATACATATTATTTTGGTAGGCTTGTTGCTCACTCTTTCTTTCTTCTTTCATCACACAACATCAGATAGACAAGATGTACAGGACCAAGCTCCCAATTCACGAGCGGATAGGAAACGTTCCGCAGTTTCCTATAGGCATTGATATCGCTGTAGCTGAGGTAGGAACTACCAATAGGCTAGGCTGTGGCGCCCTCCAAACCCGGGTCAGAAGTTTGGGGTCCACACACACACACACACACATCTTATTTATAACCTGCTTATAACAATAATAAAGATAACAAGAATATGCAGTGACCCTATTTACCAACTACCACGGATCACAACAGGTTAAAGTATGCACACAAGCCACACATCTACTTATATTACATATCGTTCAAATCCCAACCCTTCCAACTCAAACTGAGTATTAAACTTTATTACAAACTTTTACAGACTTAAATTATTCCAAAAGAAGCCTACTAGCTCAGCTTTCTCAACCTGAACCCCTAGCTCTCGCGCTGGACTGGGGTTCCTCGTTACCAACTGATTCCTTTTTAGCTGGAAAGAATATAAACAACATCACACAAATGAGCTAACTAGCTCAGCAAGTCACAATGACAAAACTGAGAATAATGATCATCATGTGAACATGATTATGATATCAAGTGAACAATGGATTATGATTTAGAATTGGATATTATACTTTTAATTTAAAAATCAAGGTTAGGCTGCTGATCAGTCATGCACTAACCCCAAGCAAGGCACACAGCATTGCTCTAACTACTGGATCCAAGGCACACATTGGCCTAACTTGACCATTATATGGTCTGACCACGAATCTGGTCCACAATTTTATAAAAACAATCCAATTCTAACATAATAACAGAATAAGCAATAATAAACAATAATTAGAATCCTTAACAACAATGAGTGTTAAACAATGAAAGGGTTTTAATCCTTGTAAGGATCAATAAGATAATTTAAAAACTTGGATGCTGGTATTGAAAGAATTGGATAACAAAGGAATCAACATTTCAGGGTTTCAAAGATTTGGGCTTTCAAAGCATAGGATACAATGTTTGAGTATATAATTAATTCAGTTTAGTGTTTGGAATTTTGTTTGCATGTATTTGTGGAGTAGTATCGTATACTTGAGGTTCGTGTTTGGGTATACAACAATCAATGGTCTAGAAAGAACAAGGTTCATGGCTCAAGATCAATAACTGGAATCAGGGTTTAGGTTTCTGTGCTTCAAAGAACTTGCAATATCACAGGATTATCAAGTACTACAATATCTCGAGAAAGTTCAGAACACTTGCCTGGTACTAGCTTACTATTCTGCACTCACTTCCAATCACAATCGTCTTACTCCTCAACTACCTGTTTCCCTTTCCTACGCCTTGCCTCTTCTGATCACATATCATAAACATCTATCAATAATCGACTCATAGAGTTCTATTCAACACATACTTCTATCTACCCTTCGTTTTACCCAAATCCGATTAACAGATTGAAAGTTATGCAATAATCAAGTAAACACCGAATATATAGACTGATAGTCAATCAACAAGTCAAATATAGCACATAATACATCACGTAATCAATGATATATTATTTATAAAGAAGTCTCAGGTCATAAATAGGCTTTCTGATATTTAAAATGATTTTTAAAACATTTTTCGGAATTAAAACGGGTCGTTGGATCAATTTTGGAATAATAAACAGGGTTCGGTTGGCCAATTCTGGCTCCGAAACAATTTTATACTAATTATCGAGCCTTGGAAATTGTTTAGAATAATATTTTAAAGCTCGAAACTATTTTTCGGAATTTTTAAATCATTTTTAAGTAATTATATCTAATTAAATAATTAATTAAAATCAATTAATAATTAATTAAATCAATTAATCAATTAATTTCCAAATTAATTGACCAATTAATCGATTAAAAATTAACTGAAATTAATTAACTAATTAATTCAGATTTATTTTTGAATTAAAAATAATTTTCGGAATTAAAATAATAATTTTCAGAATTTTCAGAAATTAAAAATGAATTTTTATAATAAAAATAAATAGGAAATATGATTTTTAAACATTTTATAAACAGGAATCCTATTTCTGAAAACTTTGCAAACTACAGGGACTAAACTTCACCATCTTCAAAAATACAGGGACTAAACTGCAATTTTGCAGTTTCAGTCGCCGGAAAAATCGGGGGTGGCCGGAGAAGACGATCCCGGCATCCTCACCCCACCAACACCTCCAGATCAACACTACACAACACCAGGAACTTGTCCATGCATTCAAAACATTCTAATCATCCCTGTTCTGGCCGGAAATTGGCCAAGAACATCGCCGGTTTCCGGCGAACATCATAAATCTTTAAAACACAACTCCCTTCGATTCAAGCATCCTCTGTTAACGAGCTATATATCAATCGATTGCAAATTTTATAAGGAACACAACCCACTATAAATCAACAGCTAATAACCCCTGAATCAAAAACCCCCAAATTTCAATTGAAAACATTCATACGGATTATAAACCCTAATTTTGAAATTCAAAAATTAAACCCACTTTTGAGCATGTTATTGAACTCCAAATCAGACGTATGACATATGAAAATCATCAGGAAAACACGCTCTACAACATGCAATCATTAAATCATACAAACAATCATCCAAACAAAAATTCATATTTTTAATAAAATAAATTCGAAAATAAATAAATTTTCAGAAAATAAACCTTTGATTCTGCAGTGAAACAAAGCTCAGAATCTGATAGAACACTTCAAATCCTTCGTTTTAGTTACTCAAGCTTTGAAAACAGAGATTGGTAACGCCTTCGTTTTGCTGTTTGATTCTTAGAACAGTTTATGTAATTAGGGTTTTTCTCTGAAAATTGTAAAATTAACTATCTGCAAATGATTTTGATACGAAATAAAATACGGAAAAAGGCTATTTATAATTACGGAAAATTAGTATCCCGTTGGATCATTCCGGATATAGAACGGTACGTTTATTTATAAAAACTGATCCAAACAGTATCGGTTTTTGGGATAATTATCCAAATCAGTACAATTTGTACTGCGGTCTTGGTCTCAGCGCCTGGTTACACGTACTACGAAGTGATAATTGGGATAGTTTAATAAAAAGCTCCCGTTTATCAAAAATACGGGTTTTATTGATTTACCGAAACGAATGTTGTATCGAAAATATTGCGCTGGGACCCGCGCAGAATAAACCGTACGCCGGATCGAAAAAGTCGAAACATGGAATATGCTCGAAATATTACAATTAGGTTAGGAAGGAGTTCTCGGAAGAGTTTCGGGTTCCAAAAACATAACAACGGTTGACATCAGTTGGTTCCCGTGTTTATAAAATAGATTTTAAATACTCGGAAAAAGATTTTATAAATTTCATATGATCCATATAAATCCATAAATCAACATAAAAATAATTAGGAAAATATGACAATTATCTATGTTTTATTTTGGACATATAAAAATTAAAATACTCAATTAATATTATTTTTGAATATCCAAGTACAGATAACATTTAACAATTAACTCACAGAATAGATACTGAACACACATAATAATTATTTAATAGAAAAATAATTACACGATATATCCCGGATATTACATCCTTCCCCCTTAAAAGGATTCTGTCCTCAGAATCTCCTAAGAAAACAAATGAGGGTACTTTTCTCTCATATCACTTTCTAATTTTCAGGTTGACTCTTCAACGTTTGGGTCTCCATAATACTCTTATTAACTTTACCACTTTATTTCTCAATACTTTCTCTCTCTCCTCTAAAATCTCTATCGGACTCTCTACATAAGACAAATCTGCCTGAAGCTCTATTGGCTCATATTCTATTACATGCCTGGAGTCTGAATTATATTTCTTGAGCATCGATACATGAAAAATATTGTGAATGTGCTCCATGTGCGGTGGTAATGCCAACTCGTAAGCTACTTTGCCAACACGCTTTAGGATCTCAAAAGGTCCGACATATCTTGGACTCAGCTTTCCTTTCTTTCCAAACCTCGTTAGTCCTTTCCACGGTGATACTTTCAGTAATACCAAGCTTCCTTCTTCAAATTCCATGTCTTTCCTTGACTGATTTGCATATTTCCTCTGACGATCTTGTGCGGCTATCAATCTCTTTTGGATAATTTCAACAATTTCCTTTGTCTGCTGCACCAATTCAGGTCCGAGTATTTTGTGTTCTCCTACTTCGTCCCAATATACTGGAGATCTACATTTGCGTCCATAAAGGGCTTCATAGGGTGGCATCCCAATGCTGGCGTGATAGCTGTTGTTATAAGCAAACTCTACCAGGGGTAAATGCTCATCCCAACTTCCTTTGAAATCAATAGCACAAACACGTAACATGTCCTCGATTGTCTGGATCGTTCTTTCACTTTGGCCATCCGTCTGCGGGTGATAGGCCATACTCATATTCAATTTTGTTCCTAAACATTCTTGAAAACTCTTCCAAAATCTTGAATTAAATCTTGGATCTCGATCAGATATAATAGACACTGGAACTCCATGACGAACTACAATTTCCTTTAGGTACATATGGACTAACTTGTCGAGCGAAAATCTTTCATTTATAGGCAGAAAATGAGCTGACTTGGTAAGTCTATCCACTATAACCCAAATGGCATCATGATTAGCCATTGTCCTTGGTAATCCAACTATAAAATTCATGGCAATGTGTTCCCATTTCCATTCTGGAATCTCCAATGGCTGTAGCAATCCACTTGGTCTCTGATGCTCTGCTTTAACTCTCTGACAGGTATAACATTTGCTAATCCATTCCGCAATTTCCCTCTTCATGTCTGGCCACCAATAATTCTTCTTTAAATCTCTATACATCTTGGTACTTCCTGGATGGATGGAATACCTTGAATTATGTGCCTCCTGTAGAATTTCATTCTTTAACTTTATCACCGGTGGAATCCAAATTCTAGATGAAAACCTCAGAATACCTTGGTTATCTTTCTGCGTGCATAACTCTTCCCCTACCAAATAATTTATATCTTGATCCATTACATCTTCCTGACATTTCTTTATTTTCTCTAATAATTCCGGTTGGAAAATCATATTGTACACTTTTACTTCCTCAGGCTTACAAACTCTAATCTCCAATTCCAATTTTTGAAATTCCTTATATATGTCTTCAGGTACTGATAACACATTCAACCTTTCCTTCCGACTCAATGCGTCTGCTACCACGTTCGCTTTACGGGGATGATAATTAATCGAGCAATCATAATCCTTGATCAATTCTAACCATCTCCTTTGCCTCATATTAAGTTCCTTCTGGGTAAATATATATTTTAAGCTTTTGTGATCCGTGAAAATCTCGCACTTTTCTCCATACAAATAGTGTCTCCAAATCTTCAAAGTGAAAACTATGGCTGCTAGCTCCAAATCATGAGTAGGATACTTCTGTTCATGTGGTTTCAATTGCCTTGACGCATACGCAATTACCTTTTCGTGCTGCATTAGAACACATCCTAATCCTTTGTGAGAAGCATCACTATAAATTACAAAATTCCCTTGATCGTCTGGAAGTGACAAAACAGGTGCCGTGATCAATCATCGCTTCAACTCCTGAAAACTTTCCTCATATTTGTCGTTCCATATAAACTTCTCATTCTTTCGTGTAAGCTTTGTTAATGGTATGGCAATCCTCGAGAAATTTTGAACAAATTGACGATAATATCCCGCCAACCCTAAGAAACTTCTTACCTCGGTGGGTGTTTTCGGTCTCTCCCAATTCGTAATTGCCTCGATCTTTGCCGGGTCCACTTTGATCCCTTTATTACTAACTATATGCCCTAAGAACTGAACTTCCTGTAGCCAAAACTCACACTTCGAGAATTTAGCATATAACTTCTTTTTCCTTAAAATCTCCAAAGCCGTTCTCACATGTTCCGCATGATCCTCTTCCGTCCTTGAATAGATTAAAATATCATCTATAAACACAATAACAAACTTATCCAAATATTCCTTGAAAATTCTGTTCATCAGGTCCATAAACGCTGTCGGGGCATTGGTCAATCCAAAAGACATCAATAAAAACTCGTAATGCCCATACCTTGTTCTGAAAGCTGTCTTTGGTATATCTTCTGGCTTGATCTTTAGTTGATGATATCCTGATCTTAAATCAATTTTGGAGAAATACTTGGCTCCCTTCAACTGGTCGAACAGATCGTCAATTCTGGGTAACGGATACTTGTTCTTGATCGTAAGCTTGTTGAGCTCCCTGTAGTCAATACACAGTCTCATGCTTCCATCTTTCTTCTTAACAAATAATACCGGGGCTCCCCACGGGGATACACTAGGTCTGATTACTCCTTTTTCTAACAGCTCTTGCAATAGCTTCGCTAGCTCTTTCATCTCAACAGGAGCCATTCTGTATGGGGCCTTGGATACTGGTTCTGTTCCGGGTGCTAAGTCGATCGCAAATTCAATTTCTCTATCTAGAGGAAGTCCTGGTAACTTGTCAGGAAATATGTCTGGAAATTCATTCACAACTGGAATATCTTCAAGTTTTGTTGGTTCTTGACTTCTGTCAATCACATATGCCATGAAATGCTCACATCCTTGTCGTAGTAACTTCTTGACTTGAATCATTGTTAAGAACTTCTTTACTTGTTTTTGACCCTTGAACGTTACTATCCTTTCGTCTGGCGTTTTCACCATTACCTTCTTATTTCGACAATCTATCTGGGCATCGTGCCTAGATAACCAATCCATCCCTAATATAACGTCAAATTCTCCTAACTTAAATAGTATCAAATTTACACAAAACTTACTACCAGAAATCTCAACCTCATAATTCCCACAAACTTGATTCACAGTTACACGCTCTTGGTTTGCTAAGTCCACAGTCATTATTTCATTTAAATACTCTACTGGACAATTTAACTTCCTAACAAAATCTTGTAAAACAAACGATCAAGTTACTCCCGAATCTATTAACACTTTGGCACATAAAGAATTCACATTGAGCATACCTGCCACAACATTTGTATCCTAGATAGCATCCTTCACTGACATGTCGAAAAATCTAGCCCTTGGAGTCTCATTCACTGTTGGGGTAGACCCCATAATCCTCAATGTATTACTGACTGGGGCTGGTGTCTTGAAATCCCTGGCCATATGTCCTGGCTTTCCACATTTGAAGCACGTAAATCCAATGGCTGGAACCTTCACTGCTGGATTCCGGATAGGTTGATCCTTATTTGCTAGCTCTCTTGCTGGCTGATTTCGGCACTCCCTCAAATAGTGCCCTTTCTGATTACATTTGAAACATGCCACGTTCAACTTGTTACAAACTCCCCCATGCTTCTTTCCACAAACTTGACAATCTGGAAAAGTTAATCTCAACTGATTCGGCTGATTCACATTAGCTGGACGGTTGCCCTGGCCTCCGTCTCCTGCATTTTGTCTCCTGAAATTAAAATTTCTCCCTGGCTGAAACTTGCCCTTCTTAAAATTTGGAAACTTCCCTGGTTGTGACTGACCCTCACTTCCCTCAACTTTCCTTTTCCTGCTTTCCTTTTCCTTCTGGAACATCTCACTCTCTGTCTCTGCGATCATAGCCTTCTGTACTACTCCTGCATATGTATCCAATTCAAAAATGGGTACCTTCCCTCTGATCCATGGTTTCAAACCTTGCTGAAATCTTTTAGCTTTCTTCCTGTCAGTATCCACATACGACGGTACATACCTTGACAATTCCTCAAACTTACACTCATAATCTGTTACTGACATGTACCCTTGCTTTAATTCTAAAAACTTCAGCTCCATTTGATCCTGAACAAACTGAGGAAAATATTTTTCTAAAAATAATTCCTTAAACCTTTCCCAAGTAATAACATTTGTGCCTTCCAATGTCTTCACCATTTCCCACCAATAGGTGGCTTCATTCTTCAGATAGTAACTTGCAAACTCAACCTTCTGTTCCTCCTTTACTTTCACTAAGGTAAATGACTTCTCTATTTCCTTTAACCACACATTTGTTTCAATTGACTCTAAGGAACCCTTGAATTATGGTGGGTTTACTGCCTGAAAAGTTTTAAAAGTTACCCGGGGGTTGGTCTGTCTTTGTTGTTGTTGTGCCAGGTGAACTGTTTGTTGGGCCAAGATTTGAAGAATCTGGGCTATTGCTAGGTCTATGGATCCTGGGTTCACATTTGGGTTCGTATCATCTTGGTTGTTATTGTTGTTGGTTTCTTCATTCTGGGTATTGGTGCGGGTATTTCTTCTGGGAGGCATTTTCTGTAAAGAATCAAACAACTTATTCAGCTTTTGAATCAAATCTTTGTATAAAAGAAAAGTTTTGTAAAACAGAGGTATCTCATTTTGAAAACAGTTGTAATTAAGTAAATTGCATGCTTCTTTACAGAATATAAACAGTCATGGAAAACAGGGTACATGGTATCACAAGGTATAACTGGTGCAATAAATAAGGTAAAGTAAAACAGGTGTGATAAAGTAAATGACAGTGCTGGAAAGGAAAAAGATACTGATATATATAGATCAAAAGTTTTAGGTAGTACAAGCGTAAAGACGCTTCAGGAGTAAAAGCAAAAAGGGTACAACAACTTATTCACTAGTCAGCATAGCTAGTCTATAAATATAATTCAAAAGTCTACTGATACACACTACACACTACTGTACATACTACATAACCATAACAACACTGCTCAGCATCTCCCTCTCTGAATCTCTGACTCAGCTCCAAGGAAACTCTGGTCCTGCCAGCCTCTCAAAGTCCTCCATTACCTCAGTAGCCCAACCCATCAGTGCATCAGGGCTTCTGCCAGGTAGTGTAGCTCCATGTAGCCTAGCCTCAAGAACCCTCCATGTTACATGAATCTCCTCTCGAAGCTCCCTCACACCACTATCAACATTTATAGTCCTAATAATATGTTGTAGCTCTTTGATCTGGGCTAACAAGGAATCACGCTCCAATAGAAGAGCCTCATACCGATAATAAGGAACTGGGGGCAATATAGACTGGAATGGGGCACTCACAACTGAATGCCCAGTGGAATCCGAATCAGCTAGTGGGGGTCCTCTGATTGGTGGCCTCATACCTAGAGGTGGAATAGCCTGCAGTGGTATGGGTTGCAACACAGGTGGAGGTAGTATAGCCAACACTGGTGGAACAACAGGACGTGGATCCGAAGACGGCACTCCAACTGAAGGCTCTGAATGATCAGCTGATACAGGATTAAAAGAGTCGGCCATCGCTGCTATCTGAAATTATATTGCAATATAAGAATCTCGAACCACGACGCGAATTATACTACTACTGGTTATACCGTAACACTCAACATCTCAATGTTCTATCATTCTATTTCTTACTTCTAATCCTAACCCTCTACCCATTCCCGTCAACCTAGGCTTGTGTCAGTGACTTATAACCTGTAGCTCTGATACCAAACCTGTGGCGCCCTCCAAACCCGGGTCAGAAGTTTGGGGTCCACACACACACACACACACATCTTATTTATAACCTGCTTATAACAATAATAAAGATAACAATAATATGTAGTGACCCTATTTACCAACTACCACGGATCGCAACAGGTTAAAGTATGCACACAAGCCACACATCTACTCATATTATATATCGTTCAAATCCCAACCATTCCAACTCAAACTGAGTATTAAACTTTATTACAAACTTTTACAGACTTAAATTATTCCAAAAGAAGCCTACTAGCTCAGCTTTCTCAACCTGAACCCCTAGCTCTCGCGCTGGACTGGGGATCCTCTTTACCAACTGGTTCCTTTTTAGCTGGAAAGAATATAAACAACATCGCACAAATCTGCTAACTAGCTCAGCAAGTTACAATGACAAAACTGAGAATAATGATCATCAGGTGAACATGATTATGATATCAAGTGAACAATGGATTATGATTTAGAATTGGATATTATACTTTTAATTTAAAAACCAAGGTTAGGCTGCTGATCAGTCACGCACTAACCCCGAGCAAGGCACACAGCATTGCTCTAACTACTGGATCCAAGGCACACATTGGCCTAACTTGACCATTATATGGTCTGACCACGAATCTGGTCCACAATTTTATAAAAACAATCCAATTCTAACATAATAACAGAATAAGCAATAATAAACAGTAATTAGAATCCTTAACAACAATGAGTGTTTAACAATGAAAGGGTTTTAATCCTTGTAAGGATCAATAAGATAATTTAAAAACTTGGATGCTGGTATTGAAAGAATTGGATAATAAAGGAATCAACATTTCAGGGTTTCAAAGATTTGGGCTTTCAAAGCATAGGATACAATGTTTGAGTATATAATTAATTCAGTTTAGTGTTTGGAATTTTGTTTGCATGTATTTGTGGAGTAGTATCGTATACTTGAGGTTCGTGTTTGGGTATACAACAATCAATGGTCTAGAAAGAACAAGGTTCATGGCTCAAGATCAATAACTGGAATCAGGGTTTTGGTTTCTGTGCTTCAAAGCACTTGCAATATCACAGGATTATCAAGTACTACAATATCTCGAGAAAGTTCAGAACACTTGCCTGGTACTAGCTTACTATTCTGCACTCACTTCCAATCACAATCATCTTACTCATCAACTACCTGTTTCCCTTTCCTACGCCTTGCCTCTTCTACTCACATATCATAAACATCTATCAAAAATCGACTCATAGAGTTCTATTCAACACTCTGTCTACCCTTCGTTTTACCCAAATCCGATTAACAGATTGAAAGTTATGCAATAATCAAGTAAACACCGAATATATAGACTGATAGTCAATCAACAAGTCACATATAGCACATAATACATCACGTAATCAATGATATATTATTTATAAAGAAGTCTCAGGTCATAAATAGGCTTTCTGATATTTAAAATGATTTTTAAAACATTTTTCGGAATTAAAACGGGTCGTTGGATCAATTTCGGAATAATAAACAGGGTTCGGTTGGCCAATTCTGGCTCCGAAACAATTTTATACTAATTATCGAGCCTTGGAAATTATTTAGAATAATATTTTAAAGCTCGAAACTATTTTTCGGAATTTTTAAATCATTTTTAAGTAATTATATCTAATTAAATAATTAATTAAAATCAATTAATAATTAATTAAATCAATTAATCAATTAATTTCCAAATTAATTGACCAATTAATCGATTAAAAATTAACTGAAATTAATTAACTAATTAATTCAGATTTATTTTTGAATTAAAAATAATTTTCGGAATTAAAATAGTAATTTTTAGAATTTTCAGAAATTAAAAATGAATTTTTATAATAAAAATAAATAGGAAATATGATTTTTAAACATTTTATAAACAGGAATCCTATTTTTGAAAACTTTGCAAACTACAGGGACTAAACTTCACCATCTTCAAAAATATAGGGACGAAACTGCAATTTTGCAGTTTCAGTCGCTGGAAAAATCGGGGGTGGCCGGAGAAGACGATCCCGGCATCCTCACCCCACCAACACCTCCAGATCAACACTACACAACACCAGGAACTTGTTCATGCATTCAAAACATTCTAATCATCCCTGTTCTGGCCGGAAATTGGCCAAGAACATCGCCGGTTACCGGCGAATATCATAAATCTTTAAAACACAACTCCCTTCGATTCAAGCATCCTCTGTTAACGAGCTATATATCAATCGATTGCAAATTTTATAAGGAACACAACCCACTATAAATCAACAACTAATAACCCCTGAATCAAAAACCCCCAAATTTCAATTGAAAACATTCATACGGATTATAAACCCTAATTTTGAAATTCGAAAATTAAACCCACTTTTGAGCATGTTATTGAACTCCAAATCAGACGTATAACATATGAAAATCATCAGGAGAACACGCTCTACAACATGCAATCATCAAATCATACAACAATCGTCCAAACAAAAATTCATATTTTTAATAAAATAAATTCAAAAATAAATAAATTTTCAGAAAATAAACCTTTGATTCTGCAGTGAAACAAAGCTCAGAATCTGATAGAACACTTCAAATCCTTCGTTTTAGTTACTCAAGCTTTGAAAACAGAGATTGGTAACGCCTTCGTTTTGCTGTTTGATTCTTAGAACAGTTTATGTAATTAGGGTTTTTCTCTGAAAATTGTAAAATTAACTATCTGCAAATGATTTTGATACGAAATAAAATACGGAAAAAGGCTATTTATAATTACGGAAAATTAGTATCCCGTTGGATCATTCCGGATATAGAATGGTACGTTTATTTATAAAAACTGATCCAAACTGTATCGGTTTTCGGGATAATTATCCAAATCAGTACAATTTGTACTGCGGTCTTGGTCTCAGCGCCTGGTTACACGTACTACGAAGTGATAATTGGGATAGTTTAATAAAAAGCTCCCGTTTATCGAAAATACGGGTTTTATTGATTTACCGAAACAAATATTGTATCGAAAATATTACGTCGGGACCCGCGCAGAATAAACCGTACGCCGGATCAAAAAAGTCGAAACATGGAATATGCTCGGAATATTACAATTAGGTTAGGAAGGAGTTCTCGGAAAAGTTTCGGATTCCAAAAACGTAACAACGGTTGACGTCAGTTGTTCCCGTTTTTATAAAATAGATTTTAAATACTCGGAAAAAGATTTTATAAATTTCATATGATCCTTATAAATCCATAAATCAACATAAAAATAATTTGAAAAATATGACAATTATCTTTGTTTAATTTTGGACATATAATTAAAATACTCAATTAATATTATTTTTGAATATCCAAGTAAAGATAACATTTAACAATTAACTCACAGAATAGATACTAAACACACATAATAATTATTTAATAGCAAAATAATTACACGATATATCCCGGATATTACATAGGCTTTCAACTTTTGATGTACCAGACTTATGTATCTTTATGAATTGTAATAATGGCAAAAAAATATAAATTTATTCAGAAACCCTTTTAAGGTGTAATGGCATATAATTGTGGAATAAAATGACTCGTGTTATTTTTGGATATTCATCTCTGAGACTATAACTTGTGGTGTGTGTGTTTATAGTGGGGTCACTGTACGGAGTAGTTGATTGTTTATTAAGATTGGGTGTTATTATGGGAAATGGAACTCGTGACAACCCAGATCCCCGACCCCGGATTTGGGGGTGTTACAGGACATGGCGAAGATATCAAGTCAGACAGTTGTTCTTGCTACAGGAATCTCATCCGTACGGTGGATTACGTTAACACGATGCACTTCGAATTGGAAGATTTCGATGAGAAATGAATCGTTAGTGAACCGTAATAATTAAATCAATTACAAAATAAGAAAGCAAAGTTGTGTGCGTCAGACGGAGCAAACGAGTATTGGAACGATGATCAAAGATTAAGGAAATTCTGAATGATGCACCAGACGGGCGATTAAGACGTGAAGCATCCCTTCGTCGCGGGAAGATATTTGTCGTGAAGATTCAAGATGGAAGAAATCTTAAATGTAATCGAACTTCGAATATGCTCTTCCAGAAATTGTGAAGTTCTCTAACTTGCGTAAATAAGTGATGGTGAATTCAATGCTCATACCCGGGTCAGTGACGAAAGTTTGATACAGGAACATAAGTGGAGATGATGGAATGGTGATTCGACTGTGGAGTTTTTTTTTGAAATAACGAGATAACGATTAAGTTTCCATCAGATTACGACAATAATAATGAAAACCGTGCGTGGTTATTAAAAGATGAATATATTATTTAATAAAATTGAATGTGTATTGTCCAAGATAGATGATTGTTGTGATGGGTTGGCCCATGCGGCATAATTCTTAAAAGTAATTGTACCCAATTGGTAATGACAAGAATTAAGTTAAAAGAATCGCGAAGTAAAATCCTTGAAAAACAACAAGATAAATTTTAAAGTTCACTAATAACATTGTGTAACATCCTGAAAGAACTGAGAAAGGTATGGTTATATTCATCATTGTTGATGTAAGACCCAATTATAATTAAAAAGATATATGTTATGCCAATTAATAATACATATACTGATCAAAACGATATAATCTGAATTGTGTTGAAGGGATGGACTTGATTGATAAAAGTGGATGGGTATGATTATGGATGATTTGGTTGATTGATGATGTCGGCTTGAGTCCGACTAGTAGTCAATGATATAAGGGAAGTGCTGCCAAAATTTCCAGAAATTACCCTATAGTTAAGGACAAAAAAGTATATTGTCGTTCTCGTCAGTACTCCAAATAATTGCGATCTCGGTTCTTGAGAAAATTGTAATGACCAAACCGACTTTATATAATTGGTCTTTGATTCCAGTTAGCTGGTCAACACTTGGTTTAAGTGATCAGTTAAAAGAGTTAATTGATCAACTTTACCAACTAATGGTTAGTTAAATGGAGATCGATTCCAATTAGATTGAGTCAAGCTCTAACATGATTTCCAGATCCGAAATCAAAGTGATAAGAAATTTGGAAAAAGTAATGGCGTTTACGTAAATTGAAAGCTTAGTTCAATTAGCGTGATGTTACTGCAACCAGGTGCAAGGTTTGATCCAGAAGAATACGCTCTTTTCGATAAATAAGAGGAACAGGAAGTTACTTGTACATGCTAGTAAGAAGAATATTTTTAAGAACTGAAGGTATAAGACGAAACGAAGAAACGTTATCATTCATAATGATGTTCGAGGAAGGACTTAAAGGTATACTCATTTCGAATGGCGATTGATAGAAGTTGCTGTAAAATAGCGGAAAGCTCGCAAATTCAAGCATCTAAGGTAAGACGGAGACTGATGAAGTCCGCATGTGAACTCAAGGAAAAGAAATGTTGACCAACGAGGTAAAGTCAAATACGCGATCCATGATGAGTTAAGCAAGGCTAAGAAAATAGCTACCGATGAAATTCGATAATTCTGTTAGTTAGAATTTAAATATTATAAATAAAAGCCTTCATTCCAGTGTGAACTCCAGAAATGACATATCCAATAATAAATAGATTAATATTACTAAGAAAAAGAAATTCGTTATGTTTAAAAGAGATAATGATTAATGAGAATGGAGAAATAATAAAGAAAAGAAGTGGAATCAAAAGGATGATAAAGAAATTTTATAAAATAATCCAGGAAATATGCAAGTTGGGAATGTGGGTTGTGCCAGAATTGTCAGAAGAATGAGGTGAAATGCCGATAATTGAAGATGGGAATTTCATTCAAGGAATGCGTGAAAACAAGAATGATTAAACAAAGGTATTAATGGTAAACTGCTAAAGAAGAGCGTTGCAATGAATCTCATGTCGGAATTCCTTAAAACTAAAGTAAAGTCCCGGATGTTCGAATAAATGATTTACTAGGGTTACCTAAGGGAATGAGGTAAGAATTTATCGTCGGTTACTGCACAGAGTCAAGCTTGTGTCAAAAGCCCTGTATCGTCTAACTCAATAGGGATGAAATAATGAGTGAAGGAAAACTTCAGAAATTTGGAATGAAAGAATAATGAAATAAAGAGTATGTTGCGCTGTGCACAAAACCGGTCATGAAAAAAAAGAATGGAGATATGAGGTTATGCGTTGATTATCAGAAATTGTAAGTTTGAAGATTAAGTGAACACAATGTACCAAGAATATTGGGATAGTGTGATTGTATTTATAACATCCTCGCTAATTCAAGGACTAAGGAAGACCAAGTTGAACGCCTGAAGATATGCTTGCGAAGAGTTGGAAAATAGCAGCTGCATTCTCAGCTTCAAAGATATGAATACTGGTTATAATTGATTATGAGCTCCAGTGTGTGGGGGTAAATACCAAATAGAATAGGGTCATTTAAGGACAGATGTCTTGAGTAGAAAAGAAAATGTGAATATCATTAGGATCAATGGAGAATAAGTGAAGGAATTTGAAAAGTTAGGAATTAAAGAATAGAATTTGATCCATCTTCTGGGTTATGTTGATACTTACTTTGTTGTTAGATATCAAAGGTGGTATCAATACAGATGATTGATGTTGACTTCAGTATGGGACGTTGTGAGCATCAAAGTTCGTATTGATATCTAATTTGATATGACAACAAAATGAGTATTAGTACCAAGAGACCGGGTTTTGGATAAAGTTATGATTCATTCTGTTCCAAATTAACGTACTTTCTTTCAGATAGTAAGAGATTCTCGCTCAATGAATCTATTTGACAAGGATTGAAAAAAAATATAGAAGTATGCTACCAAGTGGTGAGTAGATGCAATTGTCGAGATTTTCCTTTTTAGTTTTTGGTATAGACGTAGAACATTCCGAAGCATCGGACGTCATGAGCTCAGGATATCGGGCGCAGACGAATAGAAATGCAAGAGACCGATTTAAAATTCTTGAATACGATTGAAAAAGATCATGGGTCAGGCTAATCGAAGAAAAAGAGGCCTGAAACATAAAGTAGAACAGTCAGTGAAAATAGAAATTCCATGAACACGAACTATTAGAATTGGAAGGAAAAGAAGGTTAGTGTAAATTAAGTTGGTCCTCTGAAACAGTGAAATAGATAAAATGATTGTGAATGAGTTGGTCTTGTTGTCACAGGTATATCGAGTCCATAAGGCATTCATGTGTGTATGACTACGAAGATTAATTTAACCTCAAATGTAAGAAGTAGAGATTGCGTTAGGGGTTGCATGAGCAACGGATAGAGTTGATGACGGTGAAAGACCGTTGAGTTGTGATTAAGGTGATGAGAACTGAGAAATTATAAGAAAGATACTTGGAAAACATCATGGCATGTTCCTTAGCATGATTCTGAGGACATAATCCTTTTAAGGGGGGAAGGATGTAACGTCTGGGAAATATTATGTAATTATTTTATCGATAAATAATTATTATGTGATTATTATGTGAATTTTGGTGAATTATTTGATAATTGATATTAATATTGGGATGTTTATTTCTGATAAAAATTTAGATATTTTAATTTTTAATTATCCAGAATAAAATATAGAGTGTTTTGGTATTTTTCTGGTATTTTTTGGATTATTATATGATTTTATAAGAATTTATAGAATTAATAATGATTATTTTACATAATTATAAAATTAATTTTTAGAACCAGAAATCGTCCTACTTCAATCGTTTTTGCGTTTTTACAACCCGAAACTCTTCCGAAAACTCCTTCCTAACTTAATCTAATAATTCTGAACACTTTCCGTGTTTTGATTTCTACGATCCGGGGTACGGTTTGACCTGTACGAGTCCCGGTGTGAAATTTTCGATACGCAAATCATTTTATATATCAATAAGAATCCATATTCTCAAAAGGCAAGACATTATTACCTTATGTTTGTATAAAGTGTTTTATAAGAGACTCTGTTTTGATAATTATCCAAATCGAGCATCAAAATTGTATCGTTATGTAGTTACTTAGCGGCTAAGTAACCTATTTCCGGATCCAATACGTAAATGTAACTATCGAATTATTAAGTAAACAACATGTGTGGTGGTTCTGTCAGCTATGTGTTGTTGTGGTATTAATTGTTTGTTGGTGGATGTGGAGGTTAATTTTGTGATTAATTATGGAGCTTTATGAACTAAATTCATTTTTAAAGTGATTTTATTGATTATTTATTCTCATAAATGCTAAAATTACTCCTAAAATTATTTTTGTTGTTATATAATTTTATTTATTATTTTTAGGAGTTTATAAAATTTAGATTTCAATACTTTATTAATTATTTAATTTTAAATGACTTTCTGACTTCATTAAATTGTAAAATCAATATTTAATTCCAGAATGTTTCAAAAATTATGAAAATTTCAGTTTATAAATTTTGGAATATTTTGATAATTTTTGGGATAAATTTCACTTGTGCGTTGTTTCGTTTATTCATTAAAAACGAGTATAAATTGTGTTTCAAAAATTATTTTAAAATTTTGAAAATCCTATTTTTATTAACTTTTAATTATTCGTGATATTTTATAAAATATTTTATTAATATTCGAGTTTTAATTACTCGGGAATTGCTCATTAAAACCAAATTGCGGGTCCGATAAAATGTTGTTGCGAGGTTTATGTGGCAAATAATAAAAATTAAAATTGGCAGATTCTAATCGGGTATAAACCGGTTCTTCCTCTCAATTTACAATCTCTCCTCCTCTCCTGTCTCTCTCTTTCTCGTGTGTCTCTCGAACTCTCTCCATCAATCTCTCTCGATTTCTTCAATCTCTCTATGTAATCTCTGTCTCTCTCTCTCTATTGTTTCTCCCCTTTCCGCTTCCCCTAATCCCGTTCGTTTCTTTTCTGTTTCGCTATGCTTTTTTTCCGGTCTGTTTTCGGCCGCCCTGTTCTTTCCGGCCATATGTGATTTCTGTGGTTTCGATTAATTGTTGGTTGTGCATATACATATATTCGAGTGTGTATTTCAGTTGTGTTTGCTGCTATTGTTGCCGCCTCCTCGGACTTTTCCGGCGAGGAGTGGCGGTGATATGGTATTAGCGCGTGTTCGTATATTTCTGTTGACTTTGATTCTCTGTTCTTCCCTGTCCTGTTGTTGCCGTTTGTATCCTGTTTCCGGCCGCGCATGTGCGCCGGGGTCGGTAGGTATAGATCTGCATTGTATCCTGACTGATCAGCAGGATATAGATGCGAACTAGTGTCCAGTCTAATTTGTTGTTGATCGCCATTAACGGCATTATCTCTCGAATGGTTTTATGACTCCAAAACCGGACAAAACCCTGATTCAGGAGATGAATCGAGAAAACGCTTGTCATTTTTGGATTTTAGCTAAGGGCTGGTGACATCCAACGTTTATTTGCTCACTCACTCAAAATGAATAGAATTGTTTAAAATTGTTTTAAGATTTTGTCCGGAAGTTTTCCTTTGGTATTAATATTTGAACTCAAATTATATACTTGCTGGGCATTTTTGGCTCACTCTTGCTTTGTAAATTCTTATTTCTGCCAGAAACAGATAGGGATAAAAGTGAATAGCTTTGATAGCCAGCAGAAGTTAGAGAAATCTCCGCTGCGAGAAGTTGAAGAAGTTAGAAGAATATGACGAGAACATTAGTACAAAGGTAATTACACTTGTATTCTAGTTGTCGTGATTTGTAGAAGATTAGATTCTTGTTTCATACCATAACCGGTAAACGATCCGGATTCAAGGGGTTATTTGTTTATTATTTTATTTTATGTAAAGATTGTTTAGTGACACCAAATCTTGACCCCGGATTTGGGTTGTTACAAGTCATGGATGAAGAAATAATTGATGATGAAGAAGATGCTAATCTTACTCTGATGCATAAGAAGATTTTTCAAACAACCTCTAACATGGCTCATGTTGTTCAGAGTCAAGATGTAGTAAGTTCTGATATGACAGTGAAGCAAGCAACCTCTGACTTAGCTCAAGTTGACTTGATATCAGAAAATAAGAAAAAGGAAACCTCTGACATTGCTCATGTTAAACCTTCAAAGATACTCCTATCAGGATTCACCAAAGATAAACAGGCTCAACCTTTGAAGACTGCAACTAGTAGTTTTGAAGCAAGAGTTGTTACAGGAAAGGAAGCAAGAGATAAATCTGGATTGGGTAGTTCTGATGAAAGAAGAGTACATAAAACTACCAATGATCCAACTTCCTTAAGTGAACCAGGTGTTGGAGCAACTCCTGAAAGATTGAATCGACTTGAATCTGTACAAATGGTTTACCATACCTTCTTGAAATAACATATCTTGTTATATTTCATGACAGTTGGAAGGGTGTACCAGATTAAGCAGAATGCTATACCACTGAAGTATTTTGAGGAACTGGAACATGTTCTATTCCTACTTCAAGTGAAAGACAGATTAACATATAGTGCCGCATGATATTTAAAGTCTCAAATTCAAAGACAGAAGAAGCTTTATTCTGTAAAGTCTGACAGCACATACTGTCCCAAGTACAGAGATCACAAAGGTGATATTGTCGATATGAAGCATAACTCTGCTAAGATTATAACTACTTTTCTGGGTTATAAAGCTGTGGAATTCAATCTAGAGTCTGACAAGGCATATCTGATAAGACTTGATCAGGAGATAAGAAAAGCTAAGATAAATGATCTCGGAGCAGTTATTTTTCAAATTGGAGAAGATACAGCTGAATTGATAAATGCTAAAAGGAGGATGGTTAATGAACTTGAATATGCTGAGAGATGTTTGTTGAAGAACTATCTCAGGACAACTCCTGATATCAAAGAGATCAGAAATTGAAATTGAAGCCAAGTCAAAGATCTACAACTGCTTAAATTCTGAAGTATATACAGACTGAAGCTTTTATCAGAAGTTAAAAATGGTAAAGCTGAAAGGACTGTAAGTTGTAGTTATCTAGTCAAATACCCATGCATTTGTACTTAATGTTTTTGACATCATTAAATATCTGTTGAACTTGTATATTATGCTAATTTACAAGTTGGAGGAGATTGTTAGATATATTTGATAATGTCATGTGTAATATGATTTGTGTTTAGTTTTTCAGATCTTACTTAACAGGACAAATCAGTACTTAACTGGAAATTAGCACTTATACTGAAGACAGAACTTAAGATATCAGAACTTAAGTTATCAAAACTTAAGTGATTAGAAGATATTTATCAGGAGATAATATCAGGACTTAAGATGACTTTCAGATAAGGCAGGCGGCTGATTGAAAGGAAAGAAGATCGAGACTAAGACAGAATGAATTTTGCATGAAGAAGGAATTCTATGAAGAATAGAATACTTGGAAGAAAAGATAACTAGTTGATATATTTTAGGAAGCAGAATTATATTCCATATCAATTAGAAGATTATCTTGTAACTGTGTAGTATATAAACACAGGTATAGAGTTTACACTATAAGTGTTACGATTATCGAAGTTATTATTTTTTGTAACTCTAGCAGCTCTCGTGATAATTTGTTCATCACTGAGAGAGGACAGTTCCATATTGTAACAAAGTTTATTATGTTGAATAAAATCTGTTTTCTGTTACTTGAGTTCTTACATTCGATTTGATTGTGCTAAACACTGTATTCAAGCCCCTTCTACAGTGTGTGTGACCTAACAGAACAACAGTTCATATTGTAACAGAGTTTATTGAATATACTTGATCTTTGTTACATACTTGTGTTCAAATCGATTTGATTGTATAAACACTGTATTCAACCCCCTTCTACAGTGTTGTGAGACCTAACAAACAGCATATGACTATGGGCACAGAATAAAAGAAATGTTTTTGAATATAATGAAGTAAAAGTGTTCAAATAACGTGACAGAAAAAAAGACCTATTATAATGTAATCATAAAAATGATACTATTGTTTTTGTTTACATTTCTAAATACAGTTATTTGGTACCCTTAGAGGCGATTGTTTTGGCTGAATAATAAATGGTTACTACTATATTATTTATCGTAATATAATAATCGGAATGTGATATATTTTGGTCAACGATTATCCCCTATTTAATTATTAAAAATATAAATAAATATTGTTCTACGACCACAACTTCTACCTAATTGATTTATTATTTTTATTGCAAATCTATAATATATGATTGGGAATTTACCAAAAATACAACTATTTATTAAATTATTTGCGATTTTTTCAATTCCTGAAATTTTTTGCAAAAATATTGTTTTACTCTGAAAATATTGCAAAAATACGACGTTGCATAATAGGTTACAATTTTTTTTAAAATTGTGTAACTGGTTTAGATTGCATTTCGGGTTGCATTTTATGTTGCATTTTGGGTTGCAAATATGATTGCAAATTATTTTAAAATTATTTGAATATTAACGAACACGGGATTTTAGCTAGTTAATAATTAACATCCATTATTTTCGTCCCATTTTAAACTCACCTTTTTTACTTGCCCAATCCCAAAAACAAAAAAAAATGTAAATTATAGTTGTTTTTTTGTGTTTCTATAAAAAAATTATTTTTATGTAAATGGTGTTATTTTGGTCATTTTATTTCAAAGTGTGCCTCAAAAGACCAACATATAGTAGAGATGTATTGTAATGTAACTGATTGACATTGTATCCATATATAGTAATACACTTGTCTTGAAGAAGGTAAGGTTAGGGCATTGTTAGTACCAGATTTTCACCCGTCAGGACATGAAGATTACTAAACATGACGACTGCAGCATAAAGAGTTTCTGCTGATACAAAAGGAACCGACGAGAACAGTCGACATCAACTGCAGTCGCCACGATGGGAGCGGGGCAGATGGACAAGAACGGAATAGCAGCTAAACTAAGTCAAATAACAACCCTTAAAAATAGGAGGGAGGTTAAACTACATCTCCTATTTTCCAGCAACAAGCAGCAAGGATGTGGCTTAATTATAGCAACCGTGGGAGCTATGTGAGGATGGTTAAACAAGATAAAATGGAGAGATAATCATTATCTACATTTACACACACTTACACAATTCTACTTGAATTAGAACTCTACTTCATCTCCTACACCCACTCTCTTCAATACCCACACATTATATATAAAAACTCCATACATTATCTACTTATATCCATAACATATATACTTCTACTTACACAAAAACACTACTACTCTCTCTACTACCTATGTATACGTAATATCACTTGATAATGATTGATTATCCAATTTACATTCACATATACTTTATCATCTACACTCATTCACTTCATTAATCACATATCCAATCAATCATATATATTATTAGTTATAATTCATACATTATCTATAACACACAATCCTATAATACATATATAAACTACAACACTTCCAATACTCAATCTCTACATATATACATAATAATACACCATATAGATAATTTTCTCCTCATCCGACGAGTAGACTACAAAGTCGACGAGTACAAATAGCACACTCGACACATCCAGACGCACACTCGACGCGTCTAGACTGCATATTCGGAGAAGGAGCTTTCAACCACATTTTATTATTATCTCACTGATTTTAATCACTTGTAATCATCTTAACATCATTATAGTGGAATCATTTCGGTTGGGTAACGTCCCACCCGCGATTTTTACCCTTTCACGGGGGTTTTCCGTGTCACCATTTGCTCGTGTCGATTACTTTTATCGTTCTTATTCTTACTTTCTTGCTTTAATTACTTAAACACTAAATCGTATTAGACTTAGCTTTTAACCCGCAAATTTTGGTAAAAACAATTGGCGCCGTCTGTGAGAAATTAGCTAAGAGTCTATATGATTTTCAATATGGGTGACGATTCGACACACGAGGGTATGATGACAAATTAAGGTGATAACGTGGATAAAAATGGATACATGGTTTCATTCCTTAAAAAGCTTCAACATGACATGAATGTTTCATTCGGAAAAGGAGGCACTCAAGATGAAGCTTGGCTCTATAAAATCATAAAAAAGGTGGACAATACAAAGTGTGGTACGACGACTAGACGTGGACGACATCTACGATGATGAAAAATAACGTCGTATGGAGAAGACTCTTATCATTTTCCTTGAGAACCCTAAGATAGGAGTAAGAAAAGAAAATAACATGCCAAAGCTATGGTGCAAATCATATTTGAAGAAGGCGGACATGAAGATTCTGAAATTTACCATCATTCTAGTAGGAAGTCGACAACACACGACTCGGGAGGCTGTTATCTTTCTTAGTATGAGTATGAGGCTACTCTATGGACGAAGAATAAGAGGACAACATTAATTTTATATAAAGACATACATAATTTGATGACATGTCTAGATACCGACATGATGTACACTTAAAGATGGTGTCCGACGTCATCAACTTGACAGAATTACATATTGACATGAAAATCAATATGACGACTCAGTATAAGTTGGTGACATTTATGGAGGTGTCCAACGGCTCTAACCTGAGTCGAATACAATATTTACATGAAAAAGAAACCAACAACCCGACGATAAAAGGCAAAACACCCACTGGTTGTCACGACAATTCTAGAAAACTTGGTCAAGTTCAACTTGATGATGGGAGACATGAATGTCGTAATTGGACAGGGTGTGACACCAAAGATAGAGTTCAACTTGATTAATTTTCTGACAAAATTAATGGACGCCTTCGCTTGGGAACATGAAGATATGAAGGGTATCAACCCTGACGTGATCACACATAAGTTTAATCACAAGTCAAATAATGCACATGTCAAATAGGAACTGAACATAGATTAATTAGTAAATGAAGATATAGATCACACAGACTTGACATTATTATCAACGTGACAATTGGACATGAACTTTTGACATGATGATCGACATGACGGCCAAACACGAACTCTTGACATGATGATCGACACGACGGCTGGATACAAACTCTTGACATTTTCTGGATGCATAAATGGTTATAACTAGATTCAAGTTCATCCTCCAGATGAAGAGACGAAAACTTTTATAACGGACAGGGGCATTTATTGCTACTTGGCCATGTCGTTTGGCCTAACGAGTTTCGATGCGAGATTTAAACATCTTGTCAACAAGATGTTTAAAGCTCAAATTGGACCTACAATGAGACAACTCCTAGAGATTTAAAATTGGACACATTCAAGAAAATTATGGCATATTATTCATTTTGATCGATGAATGTCGTTGGATGAGAGGCCTACAAGTTGTCCAGAATTGACAACAAACATGTTCCAAAAAATCAGACTTTTCTCAATTGGAAAGCATACTACAAGTAATCTCTTTTTATACTTCTATGTCATTTCTTTTTTATTCCTAGTTACTTTTGAATTAATTATTAGAACATCAAGCTAATTGTCTTCAATTCCCAGACTTACTTTTAATTACTGTCTTTTATGTTGAATTAAATATAATACATTTAATGCCTATAATGTCATCAGTTATTTACTTTAAGAACTTTATTAGATGTTTGGTTGACGTATTGTCATGATACATTGATTCATTTATCACTCGTATAGAGTGAATAATTTGTTACTTTCTTTTGACATGGTATTGTTGTGGATATGTTGTGAACTTGATGATTTCATTAACAAAATACCTTAGTAGATTTTACTTAGTGAAAAATGTAGCACTCGACGGATAAGGAATATAGTCCCGACGAATGATGATTTATTATTCATCGAGTGAGTAGCTTGTGTATAATGAGACTGTAGCACATTTCTGCATACACCATGTTTAGATTCTGTAGTAGCACTCAAGTCATGTTGACTTTAATTAGATATACAAAATAGGTTGATTAATTTTACATAGATGATGTCTTGTAATTTTGCATAAATGAAATGAAGTCAAGTGCCAGATAGCTACCGACGGATAAACAACAATGCCACTCGACAGATTATCAACAAGGCAACCTGACGGATGATCATGTACCCGACGGATAATCAATTCAAACATCTGTTGACAGTGACAACACAGTCACATACGTCGAGTGTATGCAAAAGGAATGTGGAAACCTATTCAACTGGTTTTAGAGAACAAAGAAGCATTGTCATTTCCATGCTATTATGAAGATATTCAAAGATGTTGGAATAGAGTAATGAAGCAGCATAGTATTAGACTTGATAGGTTTTATTTTATTATCTTGTCTTATTACTTTATAATCTTG
The DNA here is from genome assembly GCF_009905375.1 of Apium graveolens. Taxonomy (NCBI): domain Eukaryota; kingdom Viridiplantae; phylum Streptophyta; class Magnoliopsida; order Apiales; family Apiaceae; genus Apium; species Apium graveolens. The sequence goes on along the minus strand of NC_133650.1, from coordinate 130,320,869 downwards.
GTGATATATAAACCAAGAAGTAGCAAATAGAACAACAACAACAACAACAACAACAAGACTAAGAACATTATCTCAGAGAAATAATTGTAAGCTGCATCCTTAGCATTTTTCTGAAAACTTAGTTGTTCATATTTGTAAGCAGCTGTGAGCTAATCTTGCTACACAGAGTTCTCTTGATATAATATATATCTCTGGTGGATACATTCAAATCCACTAGAAAGTTTTTAAAGACTTGTATTTTTAACTACTTGTGTTTTGATTTTACTAACTTCTTATTCCGCACTTTGCAAATAAAACACTTATATATTATTAATATAGAACATTTTATATTTTTGAAAAAGGTTCAAGAATTCCATTCAACCCCCCTTCTGTAATTCTTATTGCATTGTTAGGACTAACAGATATCGTATACATACTTATATTTCAAATATTTCATTCATGCATGATGTTCATATATCATGATGTCATATTGATTCTTGTTATTTTTTCATTCAAACTTCACAAACATGAATTAAACTCTTAGATTAAGCATGACATAACAAGATATAAATATGTATATCTAATATGCATCAATTTCACCTTAGATTCACAAGTAGTTGTTATTGTCATGACTTCGTCATATGATCACAATTTCTTGTCATCACGTCATAACAATTGAATGTTGTCGTATTAATTAATCAATACCTTGTGGCCAAACATAAATTAGTTTGTGCGTGACAAATCAAAGTAATTTCTGATTGAACATATTTCGTGTCCGGATGTTATTTTTATTCTTATTTTTGTTATCTTATCTTTGTTATGTCATATCGAAATGTACAGGTTTTATGATCAATGAATAATACTTTTCTCATGAGTAATATGCTTCTAAACGTAAATTATTTTATAACGAATTCATCATGATAACTTTGTATGTAATTATTGCATCAACAATATCGACTAGTTAAATAAAATACATGTGAGAAAGTATGAGTCAGATGTGTGTGATGTCACCTAAAAGTGATAACCCACGAGCCTATGCAAAATTAGAAATATAATATTACCTTCAAGATTACTATGAAGACAAGACACATGAATGCGCAACATTGAGGAGAGAAATGCAAGTACTCGTCAAAAAGGGCTATGTGACAGAGAACATTTCAAGATGTGAAGACGAGTACAACAAGAGGGAAACGACATATTCTAAACGACTACCCTCACGTTCACACTAAAAGAAGTCTTCAAGTACACCAAATAAAAATATTCATGTTTACCTAGCCATGCCATCTAAGCTAAAGAGTGCATACAAATAATTTCAACGACTTATTGTGTTAATGAAGACATGAACTCTAGGAACACTGTTAATTACGTCAAACACTTGACTGAAGCTCTTGATTTGACATGTCCAACATCATTAAAAGACGTCCAAATATTGACATGCTGATTAACTTCTTGGATCAAATTCATTAGATAAGCGCAAACTGTTCCACAACATACTACAACAGAACAAAAGATTTTATTTGATGTAGCAACATGAAGAAGCCTTCACACAATTAAAGGTGTACTTGACAACTATGATCTCAAAACCCTGATGATTTTGTGGTTGATTTCAATCCAAGTCTTTTGACACAACTGAATGGAAAAGTGAAATAAGGCATGACAGCCGCAAATGTCAATGGATATGATTGAGACTTATCTTGAAATCGCCACAAGGGGAAACCAAAACATATTATATATGTCGTGATATTAAGGAGACGAACAACAAGAACATGCACGACAGATTAAAAACCGGCTTAAGAACCGCAAGAAACCAGAAAGTTGACAACATACGGTCATGATCCTTCACTGAATATGATACATTTCAAAAAATATGAAAAACGAAAGACGGGATGGAGCTAGCTTAATTAAAATTTTCAATTTTATACAAGTTGAATTTCATGTATTCGATATATGACGATTTCCAAGAGAGTCCTACATATAATTTAACGCCTAAGCTGGAATAGGAGAAACATTTGGACGTCTCAAAATATTCAATATTTCGATCATAGACGTCTCCAAACCACCAGTTGAGAGATGACAGCTTAGAAGAAATCAGGAAAGTTACAAATTGACACTAACACGACAACTTGAATACAACAACTCAAAGATTACTTAACATATGACATCCAACCTATCAACAAAGATGAAACAAGTGTGCTAAGAATAAAATCAACTACGGAATTCCTACAAATATGTTTAAAAATAAAACAAGCCTAATATTATGACCCATTGAGAGAAGATGACAGTAATAAAGTAAAACTAGTCCATGGCTTGGACATAATTGACAAATGCTGCCAAATTGAGCTTACTGCCTTATAATAATGGACGGGAACCAAATTCTGGGAAGATGAAATGCGATCCAGTTGAAGGCATATCATGTTTAATGTCGTTGTGAGACCATCTTTTCATTAACTCTAACATGGTACGTTCCTCTTTAAATTATTTTCATCTATGTTTTAAGTTCAACAAGTATGCGACGTGATTGTATTTTTGCGAATACTATATGATATCCTCTTTACAAGTAAATATATGGTTTTCATGACTTATGTGAAAGTATGCTTGATTATGTGTGTTTGTTATAATACATGTCCGATGAGCTTATTTGTAACACCTTTATACTTATGCTACACTTACGGTTCCTCCTTTACATGTCGCATTTAGTTAATTCATATGCATTGCATATAATTATAGTATGTCTAGTACTCTATGCATACAACGAATATGACACATATGACTACACCCCATACAACAAATGAAGGTCATCGTATCTTCACTCTACGATTATAAAGGACTGATCATCCTACTACGATATATCGACAGAGGCAAACCCTTACCTACATAAAATAGAACGAGGGACATAACATCCTGATTTATTTATTTATTTTAACATATAAACTACAAATAATAGGTGAGCTTCAAGAGGGAAAGGCCTCTTAGCCACTCTACGAGTGCATGCACCAACGTAAGACGACGAAACGCCAATGAAAAATGATGAAATATTAACGAAAGACAACGAAATATTAACGAAAGGCAACGATATATTAACGAAAAATAACGAAATAATGACGTAGGACAACGAAATATCAACATAAGATGACAAAGTAAAAACGAAAGGCGACGGAATAATGATGTATTTTATGAGAAGTCCAAACCTTGTACTTTGCTAAAAATGAACATATGGATACACATTGTATGACGTTCAAAGCATTTAGAAAACATCAGCAACAACATATAATTTTTTGGAACAACATGAATTCATTAGCTAAGGTGCTATACTTAAGGAATTGCCAGCAAAGTATGTTGCAAGTGAAAGCAACTTAATTTTACACAAAAGTTCGAATCGAAGAAAATAAAAGCCAAGATCCCCCGCTTGAAAGCGAAACAGGGACTAAAGTATCACAAAAACCACGACGAGGAACTAAGTTCGAAATTTAGACAGAAAATGAGTCTGGAATACTTAAGCAAAAAGATACGATAAGAAGATTAAATCACTTATCTTCAGGAGCATCATCTCGTGGAGACTTTGCTTCATCACCATCACCGTTACCACCAAATTCATCCATACTAAAAGCATCATCCGGGAAAGACTCATTATAGATCCTCACTGTTTCAGCAATATCCCAAGATCTCCATTCCCCTATATATCTTCAAAATTGAAGCAACCTACTTTGGTATTACACGAATCTTCTCAACACAGTTGGCTTCTTTAGGTTGCAACAATAGTGACATCAAGTTAGCTTCTTCTCTAACTTTTGCACTTTCATATCAAATACGCTTCATGGTGGACTATTGTTATATGTTTCGCACGTTCTCCACACCTTAAGAGCAACGACTTCCTTCAAACGAGATTAATGAACATGGAGAGCAAGTAAAGTATCTTGAACAACATACACATATAAGACAAAAACGAGTACAATTAATCAACAACATCATGAAAACTACAAAAGTGAGGCAACAAGTAAAATGCCAATAATTTGTGATAAACGAGAATCGAAGAGTACACACATATGCAGAATTTACAAACATCGCAATATGAAAACAAATTGGATGCAACTTTGTGAGAATGTTCACATCATGGCGAGACATGTAAAATGGCTGGACAATTTGTCTATGATAAACTAGATAAGAACAAGCACAGCTACTTGCAAGTCTACTTGACAATGTTTGATTACTTCATCGGAATATGAAGGTACATACTTATCAAGACAGTAACTGCACGACCTAAAAAGATCAAGACATTACAACGATAGATCAAGAAAATGCACATACAACATGAGCCATAAGCCGAACAGATGAAATATTAGATCAAAAATTTAAGAGAAAACTACTACAAAGAAGTTAATATATCACTCATGTATACATCAACGTGTATAGAAGTTGCACGCGTCAACCTGACAGTAACTTGACATGTGGTATTTCGAGTCCTGGTTAGACAAGAAAAAAATCTACAATCAAATCGACTGAAGTGCATGTGAGAGCAAGTTATTCTTTGAAGATGGTGACACTAAAATAAGAATTGACATGAACAAGGATTGAAGATAATTTCATTGGGTATTGAACAATTCCAATAAAATTAGGGGCAAATGTTGGTACCAGATTTTCACCCGTCAGGACATAAAGATTACTAAACATGACGACTGCAGCATAAAGAGTTTCTGCTGACACAAAAGGAACCGACGAGAACAGTCGACATCAACTGCAGTCGACACGGCGGGAGCGGGGCAGACGGACAAGAACGGAACAGCAGCTAAACTAAGTCAAATAACAAACCTTACAAATAGGAGGGAGGTTAGACTACATCTCCTATTTTTCAGCAACAAGCAGCAAGGATGTAACTTAATTGTAGCAACCGTGGGAGCTATATGAGGATGATTAAACAACATAAAATGGAGAGATAATCATTATCTACATTTACACACACTTACACAATTATACTTGGATTGGAACTCTACTTCATCTCCTACACCCACTCTCTTCAATACCCACACATTATATATAAAATCTCCATACATTATCTACTTATATCCATAACATATATACTTCTAATTACACAAAAACACTACTAATCTCTCTACTACCTATGTATACGTAATATCACTTAATAATGATTGATTAACCAATTTACATTCACATATATTTTATCATCTACACTCATTCACTTCATTAATCACATATCCAATGAATCACATATATTATTAGTTATAATTCATACATTATCTATAACACACAGTCCTATAATACATATATAAACTACAACACTTCCAATACTCAGTCTCTACATATATACACAATAATACACCATATAGATAATTTTCTCCTCAGCCGACGAGAAGACTACACAGTCGACGAGTACAAATGGCACACTCGACACATCCAGACGCACACTCGACACGTCCAGACTGCATATTCGGAGAAGGAGCTTTCAGCCACATTTTATTATTATCTCACTGATTGTAATCACTTGTAATCATTTTAATATCATTATAGTGGAATCATTTCGGTTGGGTAACATCCCACTCGCGGTTTTTACCCTTTCACGGGGGTTTTCCGCGTCACCATTTGCTTGTGTCGATTACTTTTATCGTTCTTATTCTTACTTTCTTGCTTTAATTACTTAAACACTAAATCAATTTAGACTTAGCTTTTAACTCGCAAATTTTGGTAAAAACACGTATCACTAAGGGTGCTGATAGATCTGCAATGTGCTGATACATCTGCAACAAAGTCATCACTAAGGGGTGCTGATATATCTGCAACAAATACACAAAACAACAAAAAATGCTGGGGAGGTTAACACCACTTTGACGACATTCAAGAATGGATGAATGCAGTCCCATGGAGCAGGGACGGATGGACGACATAACCCATCCGGCAGGGACTATTGCTACACTTATTTGACATTACTTTGTCATCTACTCACATTGGAGTAGACAAGCCTAGCTATGGCGTCTTGTATCGAGTAGTTTTGATGAAGTCTTTAATTTACATAAAACTTCAAATATGTAGTTCGACTAAATTCCTGGACATAATCTGGAAAGAAGCAGAAATCACTTTTTTTAAGGAATTTTACTATGATGTTTTAACTTAATAGTGTGTATCAAGGAAACTGGAGATGCAATGCCTTATTAAAGGTACACTGAAGAATGACTGTATTTAGCCTGATCTTTCAAAAAACTAACACCTGCTTGTTATCACTGACCAGGCCTGCTCATCTAGATGTAGTCAAATAAATAGTACGCAATGAAATACAAGTATGGTACAACAAAGTTACTGTAAAGATTGGTTCTCTCGATTTTTTGACAAGCATAATTTTCTCAGAAAATGATAATTGCTAGTTCTGTTGTAGAGTGCAGATGGAAAAATCTAGATGAGCTTCTTTTTTCTGAAGTAACGCTTGAGGTGAAATACCTGCATAACTGAAACCGTAATGCATACACCAATTGACATTATACTATACCATGCCACTCTCCCATTAGTTGTTTCACTCACTTCCCTCATCTCTGCTTCCCTATTTGAACAATCAAGAATGAGAAAGAAACGTCAGGACAGGTTTATATATAAATTATATATTCTTACGTGGACCTTTCACTTGGCTTTATGTAATTAAAAATTAACCTCATAAAATGACACTCCTTTATTCTTCTCAGACAATGTAAACTAGTACTACAAAATATTACTGCCTTAATTTCACAAATCGATTTACCTTGTCTTGAGATACATCAGATTCTGATGGATGGTATCAACTGCATCTTCAAGCTTCCTCAACTCCAATTCAACACCCTAGGATTACATTTAAAATGTTAAGAGGATAAGGAGAAAATAAAAATATCAAGAATAGATGTATATTTTGTAGTGAGGCAAAGAAGAAGTCCTTGCCTCAATTTTTTCTTTCCTTGCTACTGACTCCCAATCTTTAGCAGCAATTCCAGTTCTCCAGTCTAGACTAACAGTTACACCCGTAGTTGCTTTGTGACTTTCATCAACCCAAAAACATGCAAAGTAAGTTCCAGCCTCGGTAGTTGTAAATGCAAATTGACCATGAGTCACGTTTTCTTGGTGATGGAGATTATTCCCATATGGAGATGTTACCTATACATAAATTTTTTAATATGAAGCATTTGCCAGAGCTATCCTGACACAGTAAAACATTTCATTTGCATTATAGTATTAAATTTTCCCTTCTCAGATTGTAATATTTTGCAGTTTTTACCTATTATTCGAAAAGGTATAGATTTCTCATAAATGTCTACTTTCATGCACAAGGATTATTACCATTACTACGATATCTTTCCTGTTTAGTTTTTTTCTTATTTCTTAATTCTATAGCCCAAAGGAAAAAAAAGATTATTTATTTTTATTTTATTGTTCATGTAACATTACTTCTCACCACCAATATATTAGCTGTTGAGAAGGATTGTTGTTCATAAGTTGCTATACTTTCCAAGTCAAGAGGCAAACAGGCAATAACAACTTATATTAACTTTGATTATGTGATTTATCTCCATATTTCATGTATTGAACAAAAGATAATAACTACCACAGAAAACATTTTCCGCTCGAGCACTAATTTAATTAGATTGCCTGGAATATCAATCAAAGAACAATTTTAGGTTATAAATTGTTGGGATCAACCCAAGTCCCACAAGGAGTCGAGTACATCTACCCTTGCATTGAAAGCGTTCAATTTATAACTCTAAAAGTAGAAGGCCTCTTTAGATGTGCCCAACATATGCAGGCAGCCCAATATAAATTGATTCTATATAGTATTAGGTAATGTATTGACGGAGTGATGATAAATATCATGCAGGAGTCCATATCTAGCAGATGGTAACCATTGAACTAACCATTGAACTGACAAATTATATATCCCAGCAGGTCAGCACCATAAGAAAAATCTTTCACATTTCTTCTGTTCTATGCTACTAGCTATATGTTTGTTCTTTTGTATATATCAATATATGATTTTACAGGGAATGAAGAATATCTAAAAAGGGTTAAATCTCAAAATGGTCACTCCAGTGAAGGGCATGTATCAAAAAACCGATTCTAGTTATCGGAGACTCATTTGTACCACTTTAATATATAGTTGACTTAACGAAAAACGTTTTGAATTAACAGAAGTAACAGCTGGAGTCCAACTAAGCATGTCTAATGTACAAATCAAGCCATATATTTACAAATAATACATATATGATAAATAACCCAGCAGATATAACCCATTTAAACATCCATATATCCTATGTTCTCGATTAATGTCAAGCGTTACCGGTTGCTCTACATGATCTTAAGGATGTTAATAGGAGGGAATATAACCGCTTACTTTCTCAGTTCACCTGGCTGTTATCGGTTTTAAACGAAGTCACCATCCAGACTTTTGTACGTCATGTACCTATCACATCCACATCCTTTATGAATATCAACATAAGGTTGCCCTTGGTGAAGTGTTCATGCATTACCAGTACCATCCTTTGTTATTTTTTTTTATGCAAACCAGTACCATCTTTTGTAGAGCTAAAACCGAGCCGCCGTAATATAGAAATGAGTTACATGTTATAAATAAAATGCTTGACATTAATTTTAATGCTCAGGTTTTTATTTACAACCACACTGCCCACCAGTTTAGCTTTTGCTTAAAGATTCATAGTTGAAGTTCAACATTAGAGTTGATACAAACATATGGACTACTGAAGGTGATATATATCACGGATCACCCGAACAACGTCTAAAGTACACGTACACAATGCATCAGAAGAACACTGAGAACTCTGTTGTGGCTACAGGGCTTTAAGATGATATGAAGTTAAGAGCCAATGTATGAAACGAATTAAACTATTTCCCACTAGATCCTGGAAGGGAGTGATTTTTATCCACATGAACCATAATTAATGTACATGCATTTTACACTTTAAAATATTAGATCTGTGGCAACCCTGTCCACCTTGTCCACCCTGCCCAAGTCAACAATGCCACCTCCATTCTTCCGTCAAGTCAACAAGCTCAATTAACGGCACCGTCATTACTAGCAACTAAAGTGATACAAATGAGTTCCCAATAACTAGAATCATTTTTTTGATACATGCCCTTCACATCAGTGACCACATAGAGATTTAACCCCATCTAAAAATAATACAATTCCTCCACTAATTGTGTATATCCCATCCAATCTTATATGCTTTTTGGGGAATCAATAGAGTTTTGGCTCAGTGGCTATCTGTAAACTGATCTAATGACATGAAGCACTAAGGTTTTGTTCACTAGAAAGGAATTAATAGGCTTGAAAATAGGATGGAATTAAGGCTACTTTGGTGAAATTTATAAAATATTATCATTCTACTAATATTCATTTCTGTTAATTTTCAAAGTTAAAAAATATTATCATTCTTTGTTCCATGTCATTCTAGTATCACTTTTTACAAATGTTCTTTTCTGTTAATTTTCAAGTGAATGCTCTCATCTTATATTTCCTTCCCTGTATGTCTTACGTCTTTTTTAAGTTTCCTCTTATTTTTTTATTATCTTTTCTGAACCTAACATACCCTTCATTAGTTTTTATGTCATTCTGAAAAACATAGTTGCAACTAAAAGAGCAATTGTTTGGATTTTGATAGACTGAACAGGAGCATCCAGTGGGATCCAATAGCTACAATGGCTTCCTCGAGATTAAAAAATCTACAAACTCATATTAGCAGATGCTCAACCTAAATGAGCACTAAAGACTAAAGTTTTTAAATTTCATGTAGCTGTTGTAAAAATCCCTCGACTTGCAATAATACTGTTCTCAGTTCACTTGTGTGTTGAGTTTTAGAGGAATGTCTCGAAGGATGCAGAGGTGTTTAACGAGGTGCAGTAGGAATACAATAGCTATCCATTTAATTTAAAAAAACTGTTAATACACAAAAATTCCGGTCATACAAAGGTTTTAATATTAACCCATTTAATTTTATGCACTTTTTTTATTTTAAATATCTTCTCAATTCTATATATTTTAAAAATTACCAAAAATGATAATAAAATTAATATAAAAATCAGCAAAATTAAATACTTTGTTGCAATACAGTCATTCTTTACTCAACCTTTTTTCTTTTTTTACTAAATTACATTTTTTTTCCTCTTATCCAACCACCTATCAAAAGTAAGTAATATTTGTTTAATACATTTGTTGTCCTCGGTGCCCAGATCATTTATATACAAATGGATGGGACCGATGGATTAATGAAATTACAAGAGCTAGTAACTTAGAAACTAGTTGACGAAATGAGTTAATAAAGAAAAGAGGGGAAGAAAAAATACTAGGTAATAGAAGATTGGAGTAAAATATAGGAGGGAGGGAGAATAAAGGCATACCTTAAGAGAGATGATAGGGAGAAACTGGGAACTAACATCTTCCAAACTCACAAGTGAGAAATCAGCTATAACTACTGTGTTTTGTTTTAAATCTTCAGAAACACACTTTGTTGCTCCTGTACCGGCTACTTGTATCCATATTGCATCACTTGTACTTAAGCTGTACATCACCATTATATATATTGTCATTAATATCACTCCCATTGCTGCTAACTTCCGTGTTGTGTATATATATATATATGTATCTGTAGTTTTGTAATGAGGTTGATAGTCTCAAGGCCGAAGCTGATAAAAAAAATTAGATCTCTTTCCTCGTCATATTGTATTCTACTACTTCTCTATTGTAATTCATTTCAAAAGCGGTTCAAGTTTCGGATCTTTTAGACCACGTGCTTTTCACTCGCTCAAACTATTCTGTTGCCCCCTTTTAAGAGTTATGGTCTCCTGGGCTCTAATTCTCGTCTCTCTGTTAACAAATAAGCACTAAAAAATATTGCAATTTGCACTTAAAAATTTGTATTCCTCATAAATTGGTTTGCAATTCAGTCATCGGCCCTAAAGAGATATCTAAATAGGTACCCATGTGTGTATCGAAGAACTGAGCTCACACATGAGTTAGAATTGTGAATTCATGTGAGTTGGGCCACCATATACGAGCCGAACTCTCATACGAGAGTGGGGCCCATGAGTTGGTATATGAGTTGGGCTCTCGTATGCAAGCTGGGTTTTTGCATGCGAGCTGAGCTCATAGATGTGAGTTGGACTCTCACATGTGAGCTGGGCTTGCGGCGTGCGAGTTGGTTGAGCTGGACTCCCCGATATGAGTTGTGCTCTCATATGTGAGTTGGGCTCGCGATGTGCGAGCTGGGCTCCCACGTGTGAGCTGGGCTCGTGACGTGCGAGCTAGACCCATGAGCCCATATCTTGTGGAAAATGAAGGAAAACATCTTATTTATTGATTTATAGAAAAGGTCGTGCGGGCCGAGGCAACCAGGCCGACCCGCATTAAAGGATTTTGTGTATGACATGAAAAGTGACTCATAGATGTTAGGAATATGTTGTGTACTTTATGATAAGCTAAACAAAACACCTTGGTAGATTTAACTTAGTGAATTTTGTAGCACCCGACAGATGATCAATTATAGTCCCGACGGATGATTCAATATAGTCCCGACGGATGACTAATTGATATCCACTGGGTGAGTAGCTTATGTAACAATAAGTAATGTAGCACATTTCTGCAAACAACTTTGTGTAGATTCTGTAGTAGCATATTAGTCATGTTGACTTCTTGTAGATATGCAGAATAGGTTGATTAATTGTAAATATTAGATGTCTTGTAATTCTGCATAAATGAAATGGAATCAAGTGTCAAATAGCTACCTGACGGATGATCAATAAAGCTACCCGACGGATGATCAACAAGGCTACCCGACGGATAACAAACATATACTCGACGGATGATCAATTCAAATATCTGTTGACAGTGACAACACAGTCACATGCGTTGGGTGTTTGCCAAAGGAATGTGGCAGCCTGTTTAGCAGGGTTTTGAGAACAAAGAATGTTATTCCCTAACAATACAAAAAGAATTACAGAAGGGGGGGTTGAATGTAATTCTGTCTACTTTTTGAGATTTATGAAAAATGGTTCTAACTTAATTTATATCTAACTATTTGATTTGCAAAATGCGGAATACAGAGTTAAGTTAATCAAACATAAAGTAATAAAAACTCAAGTCTTTAAAACTTTCTGGTGGATTTGAATGTATCCACCAGATATATATATATATATATATATATATATATATATATATATATATATATATATATATATCAAGAGAACCCTATGAAACTTGAATAGCTCAAATCTGCTTTACAAGTGAACAACTAAACTTGCAGAGAAATACTACAGGATGTTACTTACAAATGTTTCTCTGAAAATTTGTTTTTGTTTAGTCTATTGTTGTTATTATTCTACTTGCTACGCTTGGTTTATATATCACCAAGTTTACATAGAATACGACAAGATGATAAAATAAAATCTATCAAGTCTAACTTCATGCTGCTTCACTACTCTATTCCATCACCTTTGAAAATCTTCATAACTTGCATGGAAATGGTAATGCTTCTTTGTCCTCAAAACCCTGCTAAACAGGTTGCCACATTCCTTTTTCAAACACTCGACGCATGTGAATGTGTTATCACTGTCAACAGATATTTGAATTGGTTATCCGTTGGGTACATGCTTGTTATCCTTCGGGTAGCCTTGTTGATCATCCGTCGGGTAGCTTTGTTGATCATCCGTCGGGTAGCCATTTATCACTTGACTCCATTTCATTTGTGCAGGATTACAAGACATCTTATATTTACATTTAATCAACCTGTTCTACACATCTACTAGCAGTCTACATGATTCATAAGCTACTACAGAATCTATACAAAGTTGTTTGCAGAAATGTGCTACATGACTTATTGTTACATAAGCTACTCACCCGATGGATATCAATTAGTCATCCGTCGGGACTATATTAAATCATCCGTCAGGACTATAATTGATCATCCGTCGGGTGCTGCAAAATTTACTAAGTTAAATCTACTAAGGTGTTTTGTTTAGCTTATCATCAAGTACACAACATATTCCTAACAATCTCCCCCAATTTATGTCTACTGGAATTGTAGCCATAAATTAAGAGAAACTTGATGATAACAAAACATCCTTAAGATACAGATTGAAAAATAGTAGATAAAACTGATAAGTACTACAAATTACTGAAAGTTGAACAATACAAAGTACACAAGGAAATTGATCACAATTGTTATCAAGATGCTCCTCTAGCCTAAGCAGATAGATCTATTTCCTTGATTGTCTGGATTTCTTCCCAAGCCTTCTGTTATTTTCTTCAATTTGATTCTGATGTTGTTTGTGGAATTCTAGTTCATCAGCTTCAGAGAGATTTAGCATTTCCTGCATTTCCAAAAGAGTCTCATTGCTAGAGATACTAAATTGGTCCTCCAGTCTGAAGAATCTTCTGACACCTTTGTCATCCATGAACTCCATCAGCAATAGGGCCTTAGATGCACTCTCTTTCCTGTAAAGGGAATAGATAATGTTTTTGGAAGTGCACCTTTGGCTATAATACTCCTTAGTTCCTCAGTCCTCTTTAGAACTATTCTTCTTGCAGTCACATTGTATCCAAAATTCTTCTTGAAGGATGAGTAGACTTTAATCAGAACAGATTTGCTTTCTTGGAGAATCCTGTGAAGAGGCCATGTCATCTCTTTCCCTCCCTTGTATTTAAATACCAGTCTTTCAGGAAGATGTCTGTAAGCATCAATTTCTCTTACTTCTTCCAATTCATTTGAGTAGAGATTCAAGTCTGAAAATTCCTTGATATCACAAATGTACATGAGATCTCTCTTGTTGACTGTGGGTTGGGATTTGGTTAGAGCTTTGAATTTGAGAGATACAGGCTTCACTTTCTTGCTGGCTCTAGTCTTTGTCTTCTTTGTCTTGAAGATGGGCAAATTTAGCTCGGGAATTGGTAAACTATCCCAGTCTACTGGCTCATCCTTGGGAACAATTGGTTCACCATGAATATTTCTTGTTGGATCAACCACTTTGAATTCTTCAAATACCACTGAGGGTGTTGATGTCTGAGTTGTAGTTGTAGGCTTTTTGGGAAACTGATCTTCCAATTCCTCTTCATCAAAGTTCACTTTCCTCTTGGAATGAAGTTTGTACCTAAATCTTCTTTTCTGCTGTGATTCTTCTTGCATTTTCAGATCTTTAGGTTCAGTGATTACAGTTGGTTGTACAGGAGGTTCTGTTGTAGTTTTTACAGCTTGAAGCTTGGCCAAGATAGAAGCTTATTCTTTCTTTTGCTTTTGCTTCTTAGCATCCAAAACAGCTTGCTTCTTCTCTAGCCTGATTTTTTCTTTCTCTTCCTTCTTAGCTTCCACAAACAGTGGGTTTCCAAACACCACACAAATCTCCTTACCATTTCTGTAAATTTTGGCAATTCTTCTTTTCAATACTGAATGAGCTGGATCCTTGTATAATACAATAGATCTTGACAACAGTTTCTTTTCATCTGGCTTTGGTGTCTCAAACACTGTATCCATAGGATTCTTGTTTGAAACCTTAGGATAGTTCTATTTGGCCTTCATGATGAGATCTTTCTTTGGAGACTTGACACAAGAAGTTTGACCCTTTTCCAGATAGTTCATACTGATATCATTCACAGAGATTTTCATGACTTTAGAGTGATGATTGAAAACTTTGTCTGGCTTCTGTGTTGGGCCAAATATCTTCTGGATGTTCTCATCAATTTTCTTCCAATTGATTAGACTCAATTGCTTCTTCTCAGCTGCTCTCAAGTTGGCTGCTGCTTCTTTGATTAGATCTATGCTATCTTTGGCAGGTGGCTTTGTGAAAATAATTGTTGACACAATTGCTTTACTTACTTAAATATTGAGCACTTTTTTCTCCCCCTCACTTCTTGACTCCCCTTGACTGAATAAGACAATTGAGCTTTCCCCCTTTGAAGAGGTTTCTTTCTCCCCCTTTTTGTTATCAGCAAGTTGAGTAGTAGAAGAGGTTTGTGCATCCACTAGCCTTTGAAGCAAATCTGTTTGTTGTGCTTGGTGTAGATGAATTGCTGTTAGAGAGGCTTCCATTGTTGTCATTCTGGTATCCAAAGAATCTATCATTTTGGCAAGATCAGAATTCTTCCTGAGTTGTCTTTTGATATCAAGCATTGTAGCTTCTGAAAGTTTTGCATCTAATCTATCAGCTATATCCTTCTTTACTTGAGTAATTTCTGATTTGATAGAAGTGATATCTTTATTGTGTTGGAAACCTTGGATTTGTTGTAGTTGGAGAGAAGCAAGATGTGCTTGCAGAAGCTTCTTGGTGCTAGTATTGTTAGATGATTGAAGAGCAGTGTGTGTTTGACTGATAAGGTGGATGAGTGTGGTCTTGAAATGATGTTCATCACATTTCTTGGAGAAGGCCCATGATGGCATGCCTGATCTGGAACTAGGGCCTGCTTCTCCCTTATGTCCATTGGCTCTCCTTCACTTTCTTCACCCTCACCACCAAAGAAATCTTCTGAACCACCAGTCTCATAGTCAATATCACCGGCTGTAGAGGGCAGAGATGTGTTTGCATCTTTTGCTCTTTGCATAGACTGTGTGGTGTGCACCAAATTTAGCATCCTTTCTGCATTGTCATTGCCCTGTCCAGCTAGAAGTTGATATGCTGAAACAGGGTGAGTAAATGTCTCAGCATCCAAGGAGGTAGAATTGATAACAGCTTGACTTTGCTGAAATAGTCCCTCCATGTCTGCATCCTGGACATTCATTAACTCACTTGCAATGACATCCACCCTTATATCTTATATACCTGCATTTCTCTCATTATCTCTCTTTTCTTGCATCAAGGTCTCACCTTGGCTCCCCACCCTCACACCCTCACCTTCACCATCTAAGATGGGACTCCTCTCACTCACTTTTGCCAGTCCTAAAGAAATGGACTGCATTAAATCACTCTTTTCCTCTCCTTTTTCCTGGGAGCAACCCAGACTCTCACTCAAATCACTCATTGCCCTCAGTCCCAGGAGTGATTGCACTACTACTAAGTCTTCTGCACTTGTAAGAATAGATGAAACTTGAAGCTATGCAGAGACACACGACGGATGAGGAATATCCATCGGGTTAGCAGTTTGACTATTTGAAGGATGACTGATGTTAGGCTTATCCATTGGGATACAATCACTACTCGATGGATGAAAGATATCCATCGGGATAGAAGAAATAATTGAGTTTAGAGTGGAGACTATTATAGATTATGTGCAGATTGATGAGAATTTTGGCACAGATGTCTCAACAGTCTCAGAAAAAATGGCAAGTGAGCCAACAAATCATCTAGAAGATGATGCTCACTTGCATAGATTTTTGGCTTCTCCAAGAGATTTAAAGATGGAGAATTTGGAAGTGATGTGTTTATCATGTCAACATCCAATGAGTGTGTGGGGGTTTGGTGTTTCAGGTGCTTCAATTATAAGAGATTTTGGTTGTGACTCCACATTTATTGGAGTCACATCAACCTGACTTTGGCTTCTTCTTTCTAGTATAAGTTTGGGGTGAGCTTATGTTCCTTACCCTTTTGGCCTGTGCTCTTGGTTGAGAGCTTATTGCAATGGTAACATTCTTTTGGGAGGATGAAACCAGTAATGAGCTAGTATCCTTATTAAGCACTGCAGTTTGTTAAGATACTGCAGTGTGGCTAGGCTGGGAAACTCTCACCTCTCCATCCTTATTCTTAGGGCCTTTGATTTTCACCCTGTCCCTCACCTTTCTTACCCACCTTCACATTCCCCTCTTTAGGTTTGGTGGTTTTTACAACTGATTTCTTTTGAAAGAAATCAAAGGGGGATTTCTTAGTTTTGGAATTTGAAACTTTTGTTAGTTTGGTAGCTTGGGTAGGCAACTGTTGGGTCATTGACACAGGTTCTATAACTACACTAGAAAGCAAAGAAATTTGTGAGGTTAGAAGAGTGGAGATAGAAGAAATTACTTCACTTACATGAGGTCCCTCCATTACTGGAAAGTAGAATAAGGGAACCTCCTTGTGATGGTTTGCTCTGTTTAAATCTGCAATTATCCTTCTTTCTTGAACCCAACAATTCAGCTTGTTGGTTGGGTTCTCAATCACAATTTCCTCAACAAGATGGTTAGCAAGCATCATGAAAAATCTAGCATAATAGACACTTCTACCTCTCTTATTGATCTCTCCTAACTTAAAGCCTAACTCAAATAAAACCAAGTCACTGAAATTAAAGTACTTATCAGTAACTAGCATGTAAAGCATGTTAAGCATAGAAATGTTTATAGAATCAAAGTTACTAACTTTACCAGAAAACACCTTAGTCACTGCATCACATAGGTAACTCCATTCCTTCTGAAGACCCAACCTCATAATTTCACTTAATTTATAAGTATTGAGTGCATAGCCCATGGAATTGAGCATATTAACAATATCAATGTCTGTATGTGGGGCAGTTACAGTATTATCAGGGATCTTGAAGCATGCTTTAACAATATCACTATTTATGCAAAACTGGTTACCTTTCAGAGTGAATGTGATGGTCTTGTATGTCGAGTTGTACACTGTAGTTGTCCATATCTCTTCAACAACCTCACAGTAAATGGTGGGTGATTCCAGCATGACATAGTTGAGTTTGCAGTTTTTCACAAAATCCATCATTTTGTGATAGTCACCAGACTGTTGAATCTCCTTGTTCACCAAAGATGAGAAGTTGTTTTTCTCATAGATATAACCGGGTTGAGACATGATTTTCACTACAGGTGCCATTGTTAGAGGTTTGGAATTTGCAGAGAGAGAGTTTGCTTTTGAGAAGAAAGAAATTAGAGCAATTGAATCTTGAGAATGATAAAAGAAATGAATAAAAGTGAAATTGCTTTTTATACTATCTCAGAGAATAACTGTCAAAAATAATAAAGTAAAATAAAGTGACCAATAAAAATTGCTAAAAATAGCCGTTTAAAAATAAATACACTGTAAAAATTCCGTCACTTATCCATCGTGTCATGTCTTGTAATTCTGCATAAATGAAATGGAATCAAGTGTCAAATAGCTACCTGACGGATGATCAATAAAGCTACCGGACGGATGATCAACAAGGCTACCCGACGGATGACAAGCATATACTCGATGGATGATCAATTCAAATATATGTTGACAGTGACAACACAGTCACATGCATTGGGTGTTTGCCAAATGAATGTGGCAGCCTGTTTAGCAGGGTTTTGAGAACAAAGAATGTTATTCCCTAACAATACAAAAAGAATTACAGAAGGGGGGTTGAATGTAATTCTAGCTACTTTTTGAGATTTATGAAAAATGGTTCTAACTTAATTTATATCTAACTGTTTGATTTGCAAAGTGTGGAATACATAGTTAAGTTAATCAAACAAAAAGTAATAAAAACTCAAGTCTTTAAAACTTTCTGGTGGATTTGAATGTATCTACCAAAGATATATATATATATATATATATATATATATATATATATATATATATATCAAGAGAACCTTGTGAAGCTTGAATAGCTCACAGCTGCTTTACAAGTGAACAACTAAACTTGCAGAGAAATGCTACAGGATGCTGCTTACAAATGTTTCTCTGAAAATTTGTTTTTGCTTAGTCTATTGTTGTTATTGTTCTACTTTCTACACTTGGTTTATATATCACCAAGTTTACATAGAATAAGACAAGATGATAAAACAAAACCTATCATGTCTAACTCCATGCTGCTTCACTACTCTATTCCAGCACCTTTGAAAATCTTCATAACTTGCATGGAAATGGTAATGCTTCTTTCTCTCAAAACCCTGCTAAACAGGCTGCTACATTCCTTTTTCAAACACTCGACGCATGTGACTATGTTGTCACTGTCAACAGATATTTGAATTGATCATCTGTCGGGTACATGCTTGTTATCCGTCGGGTAGCCTTGTTGATCATCCGTCGGGTAGCTTTGTTGATCATCCTTCGGGTAGCCATTTATCACTTGACTCCATTTCATTTCTGCAGGATTACAAGACATCTTATATTTATATTTAATCAACCTCTTCTACACATCTACTAGCATTCTACATGATTCATAAGCTACTACAGAATCTATACAAAGTTGTTTGCAGAAATGTGCTACATGACTTATTGTTACATAAGCTACTCACCCGATGGATATCAATTAGTCATCCGTCGGTACTATATTGATTCATCCGTCGGGTGCTGCAAAATTCACTAAGTTAAATCTACTAAGGTGTTTTGTTTAGATTATCATCAAGTACACAACATATTCCTAAGAAAGAAGCATTACCATTTCCATGTTATTATGAAGATATTCAAAGATATTGGGATATAGTAGTGAAGCAACATGGAGTTAGACTTGATAGGTTTTGTTTTATTAGCCTGTCTTATTACCATGTAAACCTGGTGATATATAAACCAAGTGTAGCTAGTAGAAAAAATAACCAAACAAACACATTTTAGAAGAGAAATAGAAAAAGTTGTAACTGTTAAGAATTTCTCTGTAGTTTGTTTATTCACTTGTACAAGCAGCTGTGAGCTATCCAAGGTTCACAGGGTTCTCTTGATATATATATATATATATATATATATATATATATATATATATATATATATCTGGTTGATACATTCAAATCCACCAGAAAGTTTTAAAGACTTGTGTTTTTATTACTTGTGTCTTGATTTATATAATTCTTTCATTCCGCACTTTGCAAATCAAACACTTATATATTATTAAGTTAGAACAGTTTTAAAAATCTCAAAAAGAAGCTAGAATTTCATTCAACCCCCTTCTGTAATTCTTGTTGTATTGTTAGGGATTAACAATTGGTATCAGAGCAAGCTCTTGAAGTACAAAGAGTTTAAGATCACAACAAACAAAAATATGAGCAAGAAGGATGTTGGAGTTAAGATTCCATTTCTGGACAAAGACAATTATCACCACTGGAAGGTGAAGATGCACCTCACTATGCCATAGATGGCCTATCACAACGCCCCTCTTCAAGAATGTTACCTAATATGTTACCCTAGATATGATACTCATGAGCTAATCTAACATTATATTTTTTGTGTTACCTTAGCAAAAAACGTGATGTTGTACTAGGTAAAAAGTGTCGCAGCTGTTGTAACATTCTTGTCAAAATGTTACCTTTGAGTATTAATACATATATAATATTTTTTAAAATTAAATCGTAATTTTATAAGAATACTTAAGGTGATATTCAAATTGAATAAATGAGTTACATGTGGATATAATAAATATTTAATGAAATTTTAAATAGGAACTTTTAAAAGTAGTAAATTTAAAAAACTAAAAAATTAAACTTTAAAAGTAATAAAAATTAAAAATAATTTAAATTTCTCGTGTTTTAAGATGAGCATTAATATAAAAGTTTTAAAAATAATATATATGTCTATATATATACGAATTCTTAAAAATAAATAAATAGAAATAAGTAATAATTTTTTTTGTAAAATAATAACTGAATTTTTATTTATTAAAAATATAAAACATAAAATATTTTATAAAAATATTTGGGTAGTAAAATTTTTGTAAAACGGGGTAAAATTTTAACTAAAAGACCGCCCAAATTTTGGGTAAAAGGCCGTCCAAATTTTCAATAACCCTAAACTCACACAATCACAATCCTCTCTTAAATCTCAAACTCCAACCATCTCTCTGGTTCTTGTATCCGACGGCCGCCCAAATTTCGAGTACACTCATCTCTCTCTCACATCTCAACTGTTAGCTTCCATAATCTCTTCAATTCAATTAGCCGATCATTGGTGTTTAAATCTCCAACAACAGATTGATTCTAAGTATTTTGTTATTTTGTCGATTAAATCTCGAATTGATCTCCTCGATTCTGAATATACAGACATTTCGCAACAATTTAGGTTGTTTTTGGTTTTTTGTATTTGTCGATTTAGCTGTTTCTCGTAATAACATTGTTATAGTTGTTGGCTGAGATGCACTTATTGAATTTATTTGGTTATAACTCATTTTTTCGAAAACTACGATTTTGAAGAGTGAAGAGCTGGAGGAGTCGGATAAAGAGAAGGAGAGGTTTTTTGCGTCTGAAATGAAGGAAATGGAGAGTTTTAAAGCGGAAGTGGCGAAATTTGTTGAGGAAAGTGGAAAGGAGATACAGGAGCTTAAGAATCTTACGGAACAAGTATATTTTAATTTTAGTTTAGCTATGTTGTATGTTTATTGAAATGGGATGCTTGCTTAATTGTGATTGCTTGTTCTGTTACGGGTTTTGTTGATTTAACATTTTTGTAAGTTTTGATCGAGTGATTTGTTGTGTATGATGTTATAATATTATCTTGACCCTATCCAAAAGCTAGTAAAATGGATGTTATGTAGATGTAGTACTATCGAGTAAACCATACCGTGTTGTGTGTGTTGATGTTTTTGTTATTTGACTTAGGTTCGGTTAAGTGTAGGAAAACAGAGTAGGCTTAGGTTCGGTTTGTCTCGTAAACAAGTTTAATACGATCTAATGCAGAATGAAGAAATTAATAATGTAATTATTTAGCTTTAGAATTTTGGGATGGACAGGGAAGCAACTCTCAGAAGTCCAATGATTTGAAAAGGGTTGGTTATTTCTGAATGCTAGATTAGTGTTTAACAATTTAACTCTAGAAAACTTTCCATTTCTGTGATTATTGGTTGATCCAACATTTACCTTTCCTACATTATGAGGCAGTTAGTGGATTTTTTAACTTTGACTGTTGTTGCACTTGAGATTAATTATTGTCTATTATTCCCTCTGTTATTTTCATGCTAATTTGTTCCTGTTCAAGGCAGTTTCGTGCTAATCTGCCCATATATTATCTGTTAAAGGCAGTTTCGTGTATACTACTTTATACATGTTATTATATAATACTCCATGTTAATATTTGGAGGGCACCCTGCAAAATGTTCATATCAGCATGGTGGCAAATCTATTGACCTAGTAGGTATAGGTCTGACCATCCTGCCATGGTAGCAATGTAGCTTAACAGTTTGAGTTGCTTTATCTTGTGCATTTTCATACTATGCTGAAGATATTTAACTTCTATTCAGCAGCCCTCTCTAAGAGATCGCAGCCTCCTTCCTCATGACCACTACTGGATAGCCAGCAAGCATATTGTAACTTCACAAGGGATTATTTCTGGTGCAGGTCAGCTTTGAAAAATACTTTTTTGTTTTTTCTATTCCAACAGTTAACATAAACTTCGAGAAATCATGTCGTGGCAAACTTATGTACGTTGCATTCTACCAGCTGATATTAAAAGATAGAGTTGTTATATGTTATGTAATAAATTTAATTTATAAAATTACATATATTGATCAAATGATTGTTGTGACTAGATGCTTAAATGAGCAGTTGAGGTGAATGAGGGCCTTATCAAATCATTGATTAAAGAAGATGACTGGCAAGGAAGGGTCAGGACTGGACAAGTTACTGATTAGGAGGAGGCTGTTGTAATGCCTGGTTTGGTTGATGTGTAAGACAAACTGACTTACCTGTTAGCCTTTATATGTTAATTAATTCAACTGTAATTTGCTACCAAAAACAGATTCTTGTTGAACCCCCACAAGCAAATAGCATTTACTTTAAAGAATATCTGTTTTGCCTATATCATTTGTACTATAAGTTTGCTGCTAATTATAAGAAATAAGTTATCTTTTTTAGTTTGTGGATTAATGTTGTACTATAATTTGCTGTTAATTATAAGAAATAAGTTATCTTTTTTAGTGCTGTTAATTACACTAGTGGTCATAAAATGTTGATTGTTCAATTGTTTAGTATTAAACTTGCTAATTTCATTTTGTCAATTAATAATTTAGTAGTCGTACACTTCCTTTTCTAAACACGTACCATATGCATAAACATTAGCTGAAAGGTTCTGCAAAGAAAGAACTCAACAATCAGCGCAACACATTCCGTGATATATTGGACTATCTAGAGGTTTTTTATTTACCACTTCTTTATCTCTATATTCTTTTAAGTGAGTAAAGGCTGATTTATTGATATGTGGTTTGATTAACCAGGATGGTTATAGTCTAGAGACATCAATAAAGATTGGTGGAGAGTCCTTAAACACAACGACCTGGTCTCAAATGATACAGGTTCATCTTTTGCTTCTTGATGGATGTTTCTTGATCTGTTAATCTCTATATTTTCTCAGACCTCATTTCTGCTTGCCTTGAATAGCTCAATATTCTGAAGCATTTTCTTGCAGGTGATTTTGTCAAGCAAATGCAGGTCAAGTCTATTCATTCTTTACCTTGACCTCCTTGTTGGTTGTTCTGTTGAGTTAAAAATGATTAAAGGTTCTTATTACAAAGTACTTTCATGGAAACAGGACAACGAAGTTTTTCATGATATTTTTGGCTTCTCACCTAAAAGAAAACTCTTCTTTACAAGGGAAAGGTCGGGATGGTGGAGTCGAGGAGAAAGTGAAGCAAATTCAAGCATTAGCTTCTAGTAGTACTTTTTAAAATTTATAATTTTTGGTTGTTGTTAAGTAAAGAATGTGAACTAGTTTAATGTTTGGGTTGGATGCATTTTTTGCAGTTATGAATTTGTATAATTGGGATTCTTCAGTTTATAGAATAAGCATTTCAATTTTTTTGTGCTAAAGTGTTACAATAGCCTCCTAAACTATTACCATAGTATATTTAAAACATTTCATTAGGCTAGTTATAGTGTTACAACAGCTTTTCAAAGTGTTACATTAGGATCTATGGGCTCACTTGCCACGTCATCAAGACAACTCAACACTATGGGTCCCACACTTGCCATGTCAGCTAGTGGGTCCCCCCCGTGGGGCCCACTTTTTAAAAACATTTTAAAACTCTAAGGTAACATAAAAAACAAGTTACAACTGATCTCTCTTTCTGTTGCATTAGCAAGCTAAGGCAACATATAAACAAGTTAAAACAGATGTTGCCTTAGGCACCAAAGATGTTACCTTAGACCCCTAAGGCAACATGGAAAAACCTATCTTTAAGAAAATGTTACCTTAGCTTAAAAGTGGGGCAAGAGCAACATATTTACCCCCTAATGCAACGTTTTTTTGGTGTTACATTATGCATTTTATGGTGTAGTCCCTACATCTTCTTTCTCAAGATGAGGCCTGTGTGGATTGCATAGAGAGAGGTCCTAATGTACCAATGAGAGCTACAACATGGAATGAACCATCTGTTCCCAAGCCTAGGCATGAATGGTCAGATCCTGATATTAAGCAAGTCAGGAAAGACAAGAAGGCCATGAATATATTGTTCAATGGAGTTGATGGTGATATGTTTGATAACATCATTAACTGCAAAACAGCCAAGGAGGTTTGGGACACAATTCAGATTATCTGTGATGGTACTGAGCAAGTAAGGGAAAATAAGATGCAGCTGCTAATTCAGCAATATGAGCACTTTCATTGTGAAGATAGTGAGTCTCTCACTGACATTTTTAGTAGATTTCAAAAACTATTAAATGCTCTGAAGTTGCATGGAAGAGTCTATCAGACAAAATACTCCAATCTCAAGTTCCTTAGATCTCTTCCAAAGGAATGGAAACCAATGACAGTCTCATTGAGAAACTCTCAAGATTACAAGGAGTTTACTTTGAAGAGACTGTATGGCATCCTGAAAACTTATGAGCTTGAAATAGAGCAAGATGAGAGGATGTAGAAATGAAGGAAGAAAGGAGGGTCCATAGCACCGGTTGCTGAGTTAGAGAAAGAGAAAGAGATGAAAGTGGAAGATGTTGAGTCTACTTCAAAGGCCTTTGAGAACAAGGGAAAGGGGATGGTAGCTGAAAATGAAAACAATTTGAGCCAAGATGACATAGATGATATTGATGAGCATTTAGCTTTTCTTTTAGAAGATTTGCCAAGATAAAGTTCAAAAAGAATTTGGAGCAGCCAAGCCAAATAGAAACATGGTGGATAAATCTAAATTCAAATATTTCAAATGTGGCTTGGCAGGGCACTTTGCTAGTGAGTGTAGAAAGTCAGATTCCAGCAAAAAGAAGTTTGAGCCTGTTGATTATAAACAGAAGTATTTTAAGTTGCTCAAGCAAAAGGAAAGGGCTTTCATTACACAGGAAAATGACTGGGCAGTTGATTGTTTGGATGAAGATGAGGATGTCATATATGTCAATCAAGCCCTAATGGCCAAGTCTGATGAAATGGAAACTAGTTCTTTAAGTAATCAGGTAATCACCACTAACCTAGCACATTTATCTAAAGTTGAGTGAAATGATGCTATTAATGATATATCTACAACATCACTTGCGTGTTACACTTAAGTCACTCACCAAAGAAAATGCTAAAATTAAAGAAAACAATTTGTTTTTAAGTGAGAGAAATAATGTGCTAGAATCTCAGTTTATTGAATTTGAAAAATTCAGAATTGAGTGTAAGATTGATAAGAATGAATTAACTGAGTCCTTGAAGAAAGAAGAGATTTTGAAGAAGTAACTTGAACGAGAACAAGAGGAGATCAAGGCATGGAAATCATCCAGAGATGTTCATGCTCAAATCACTAAAGTTCAAGGTATTGAGTCCTTTTGTGATGTAGCCTGGAAAAAGTGTAAGGAGCAGCTGGAATCCAATTTGGTTGAAGGATTGCTAACAGATGTGGACTCAACAGATGATGAGAGTCATCCGTCGGATAATCAAAAGAATTATATGTCGAGTGACACAAATCCTTATCCGTCGGCTGTAAGCAAACCTGTGAGCAAAGCCAAACTTGCCAAGCTGAATGTGAAATATGGATCAGTTTCCAAAAACTTTGTTCCAGGAGAATCAAGTCGAGTGAAGAAGAAGAAGGAAGTTAATGTTGGCCATATGTCTATCAAGCAACTGAATGACAGATTGGAGACGATTAAGGTTAAAACAGAAGCTAAAAAGAAAAATAATAGAAATGGGAAAGTAGGGATTAACAAACAGAACAACTACACACTTGATAAATATGCCCCAAGAAAAATATGTGTTAAGTGTGGTAGTGTTAATCATTTGTTTGTTAGTTGCCAACTTGCCATGCCAACTCCCATATTTGTACCCTCTTCTTTTCCCAACATGACTGCCATGCCTTCTATGCCTATGAATGTTATGTCTGCTCAGAATATGAATGCACAATTTTCTAATATGCCATTTGCACCTAATCCTTATTATGCCTCATTTAGTATGCCTCAAATGCCATTTAGCACGCCTTACTGGAATAACATGTTTGTAAATAGCATGCCTTTCCCTGTCAATCAAAGTGTGCATGATAATTCTATTTTAATGACTGGTTTCAAAGGTCCAACCCAAATGACTAAGGATGAATCAGATATTCCCTAGTCAAATGAGGTCAAACCTAAGAAACCAAAGAAGAAAGCTAACAAGGCAGGACCCAAGGAAACTTGGGTACCACAATCAACTTGATTTGGGTTTGATGTGTGCAGGGAAACAAAAGAATCTTTGGTACCTGGATAGTGGTTGTTCAAGGCACATGACTGGAGATTCTACCCTGCTCACAGAGTTCAAGGAGAGAGCTGGCCCAAGTATTACCTTTGGGGATGACAACAAGGGTTATACTGTGGGATATGGATTGATTTCAAAAGACAATGTCATCATTGAGGAGGTTGCCCTAGTGGATGGTCTCAAGCATAATTTGTTGAGTATCAGCCAGCTTTGTGACAAGGGAAATTCAGGAACCTTCAACTCAGAAGCATGTGTTGTGACAAACAAAAGGAGCAACAAAGTGGTTCTCACTGGTATGAGAAGAGGAAATATGTATCTAGCTGACTTCAACTCATCAAATGCAGAATCTGGTACTTGTCTTCTCAGTAAAGCAAGTCAAGATAAAAGTTGGTTGTGGCACAAGAAGTTATCCCATCTAAACTTCAAGACCATGAATGAGCTTGTCAAGAAAGAACTGGTTAGAGGCATTCCTCAATTGGAGTTTTCTAAGGATGGACTGTATGATGCCTGCCAAAAGGGAAAGCAGATTAAAGCATCATTCAGAACGAAGCTTGATTCAACAATTGAAGAACCTTTGCAATTGCTACACATGGATTTGTTTGGACCAGTTAATGTGTTGTCCATCTCATGGAGAAGATTTTGCCTAGTAATTGTAGATGATTTTTCAATGTTCTATTGGACATAATTTCTAAAGTCTAAAGATGAGGCTAGTGAAATCATCATCAATCACATAAGGCAAGTCACCAATCATCCTAATTTTAAAGTAAGGAGAATCAGGAGTGACAATGGAACTGAGTTCAAGAATTCTGTGATGAGATCTTTTTGTGATGAGAATGGTATAAAGCATGAATTTTCTCCAGCAAGAATCTCACAATGAAATGGAGTGGTAGAAAGGAAAAATAGATCTCTTATTGAAACTGCAAGGAGAATGCTTGAAGAATCAAAATTACCAACATATTTATGGGATGAAGCTGTGAACACTGCCTGTTACACTCAGAATATTTCTTTGGTAAATCAAGCAAAATGCATGACACCATATCAATTGTTCAAGAACAAGAAACCAACTCTAAATTTTCTTCATGTCTTTGGCTGCAAATGTTATATCTTGAGATCTCAAACTGACCAACATGGGAAGTTTAATGCTAAAGCAGATGAAGGAATTTTTGTTATATATGATGTGGGAAAATCCACTACTAATGAAGCCCAAAATTCAACATTTGTCGAGTTGCAAAATGCTTCATCCGTAGGGAGACAATCTACCTTATCCATCGGGAGATAATCAACCACATCCATCGGAACACAAAATGTACCATCCGTCGGGTTATTAAGAGAAGCTGAAAGTCAGAATAGATCACTAACAGAAAATTCCCCTTTCTCAAGTCAAAGATTCACAAATTCAGGGGGAGTTTCTAATAATCA
The DNA here is from genome assembly GCF_009905375.1 of Apium graveolens. Lineage (NCBI taxonomy): Eukaryota > Viridiplantae > Streptophyta > Magnoliopsida > Apiales > Apiaceae > Apium > Apium graveolens. The sequence continues at coordinate 130,293,014 of NC_133650.1, read as the reverse complement.
AAACTCAGTCACACATCAAGACAACAATGAGGCCTCTTCATCTAGAGCTAATCTACCTCAACAAAGGAAATGGACAAAAGATCACCCCTTTGAGCTCATCATTGGTGATGTATCTTCTAGAGTTCAAACAAGGAGAGCAACTCAAGAAGAATGTCTATATAGCAAATTCTTATCTATGGAAGAACCAAAGAAGGTAGAATAAGCTTTGTTGGATCCTGATTGGATTTTAGCTAAACCAATTTTAAAGGAATAAAGTATGGAAGCTGGTACCCAAGCCTAAAGGAAAGAATTCAATTGACACCAAATGGGTATTCAGAAACAAGATGGATGAAAATGGCATAGTAGTAAGGAACAAAGCTAGATTGGTTGCTAAGGGCTATTGTCAACAAGAAGGAATAAATTTTGATGAAATTTTTGCTCCTGTTGCAAGACTCGAAGCCATCAGAATTTTCTTGGCCTATGCAGCTCATGCCAATTTCAAGGTCAATCAAATGAATGTCAAAAGTGCTTTTCTGAATGGAGATTTGGAGGAGGAAGTCTATGTTAGTCAGCCTCCTGGTTTTGAAGATCCAAATTTCCCAAATAATGTCTACTATCTTTTGAAAGCACTTTATGGACTGAAGCAAGCACCTAGAGCCTGGTATGACACTTTATCAAAGTTTTGTTTGGAAAATCACTTCACAAGAGGTACTGTTGATAAAACTTTATTCTTTAGAAATATTAATGGCTCTAGTATACTTGCTCAAATTTGTGTAGATGATATTATATTTGGCTCTACAGATGAAAAAGTTTGCAAAAAGTTTGCCAAATTGATGCAAAGTAAGTATGAAATGAGCATGATGGGAGAACTAACTTACTTTCTTGGTTTGCAAGTTAAGAAAGTTAGTGATGGAATGTTCATTAGTTAAACTAAATACATTCATGATCTTTTAAAGAAGTTTGACCCAATGGATTGCACATCTGCAAACACTCCCATGGTCACTGCAACTAAGCTTAAATTAAACATTAGTAAAAAGTCTGTGGATATTTCAAGCTATAGGGGCATGGTTGGCATACTTCTATACTTAAAAGCTAGTAGGCCAGATATAATGTTTGCTACTTGTCTTTTTGCTAGATTTCAGGCTGATCCTAGAGAATCTCATTTAGTAGCTATTAAGAGAATTTTCAGATATCTCAAGGGAACACCAAAACTTGGCATTTGGTATCCTAGAGATTCTGGTTTTGATCTAACTTGTTATTCAGATGCAGATTATGCAGGTTGTAAAATTGATAGAAAAAGTACAACAGGAACTTGTCAATTTCTAGGGATCAAGCTTGTGTCCTGGTTCAGTAAAAAGCAAAATTCAGTTTCTACCTCTACAGCTGAAGCTGAATATATTGCTGCTGATAGTTGCTGTGCACAAATTTTGTGGATGAAAAACCAATTGTTGGACTCTGGTCTATAAGTGGATAGGATTCCTATTTTCTGTGATAATATAAGTGCAATTGCCATAACTGAAAATCCAGTATAGCATTCAAGAACAAAGCACACAGACATCAAGTACCACTTCATAAGGGAACATGTGATGAATGGTACCGTGGAACTACATTTTGTTCCAAGTGAAAAGCAGCTTGCAAATATATTTATCAAGCCACTGGATGAATCCACCTTTTCAAGGTTGGTAAGTGAGTTAGGTATGCTAAATTTCTCTTGAATCCTTATAGATTGTTTGCAAGTTGTATTGTAGCCAGAAATTTAATTAATTTTTCAGTCTCAGATGGAATTTTGGCTAAGCCAAAATTTACATCTCGACGGATGATCTTTATCCATCGAGTTTGATCATCCGTCGGAATACTATTCGTTAATAAAAATCAATTATTCTTCTGGAATATTTTATGACTCGACGAATAACAGTTTTTTCTCATCTGTCGAATTGTCTGAATCCTAGCCGTTAATTTATTGAACATTATCCATCGAGTATACTTACAGTTTGTAAGCTTAACACGACAGATAATTGGTGGAATTTTTACAGTTTATTTTTTTTAAACGGCTATTTTGGGCAATTCTTATTGGTTACTTTATTTTACTTTATTATTTTTAATAGTTATTTTTGAGACAGTATAAAAGCATAATTCATTTTCATTGCTTTTCTTTTATCATTCTCAAATCATCTGCTCCAAATTCTCTCTTTCTCTAAAGCAACTACCATCTCTATCTCCGCAATTTCTACTCTCTAACAATGGCACCAGTAGTCAAGATCATGTCACAAACTGGATACATCTATGAGAAAAACAACTTCACGGCTCTAGTAAACAAGGGGATTCAACATTCAAGTGACTACCACAAAATGATGGATTTTGTAAAGAACTGCAAACTCAGCTATGCAATGCTAGAATCACCCACCATCTTCTGTGAGGTTGTTGAAGAGATGTGGACAACTGCTACATACAACTCTACTGATAAGACCATCACACTCACTATTAAAGGTAAGGAATTCTGTATCAACAGTGACGTTATTAAAGCATGTTTCAAAATTCCTGATAATACTGTGACCTCGCCATACACAGATACTGATATTGTTAATATGCTTAATTCCATGAACTATGCACTCTCTACTTCTAAGTTAAGTGATATTAGGAGGTTGGGTCTTAGGAAAGAATGGAGTTTCATGTGTGATGTAGTTACCAAGGTCTTTTCTGGTAAAATCAGTAATTTTGATTCTGTCAATATTTCTATGCTTAACATGCTTTACATGCTAGTTACATATAAGTTCTTTAATTTTAATGATCTTGTTTTGTTTGAGTTGAGGTTTAAATTAGGGGAGTTAAACAAGAGGGGTAAAAATGTTTACTATGCTAGATTTTTCATGATGCTAGCTAACCACCTCTCTGAGGAAATTGTGCTTGAGAACCCAAACAACAAATTAGATTGTTGGGTTCAAGAGAGAAGAATTATTGTAGATTTAAACAGGGCAAACCATCACAAGGAGGTGCCACTCTTCTATTTCCCAGTAATGGAAGCACCTCAGGTAAGTGAGGTAAGTTCATCTTTCCCTACTCTTCCAACCTCACAAATTTCTTTGAATTCTATTGTAGCTATGGCAACTATGTCAATGACTCAACAGTTGCCTACCCAAGCTACTAAATAATCAAAAATTTCAAAATCCAAATCAAAGAAAGCCCCCTCTGGTATCTCTCAAAAGATGCCAGTTGTGAAATCCACCAAACCCAAAGAGGGGAGTGTGAATGTGGGTAAGGTAAGTGAGGGACAGGGTGAACATAAAAGAAACCCTAAGGATAAGGTTGGAGAGGTGAGTGTTTCCCAGCCTAGCCATACTGCAGTTTCCCAACAAACTGCAGTGCTTAAAAAAGGACAAAAGCTCAATTCTAGCTACATCTTCCCAAAAGGATGTGGCTATTGAACAAAGCTCTCAGCCAAGAGCACAAGCCAAAAGGGTAAGGGACACTAGCTCACCCCAAACTTATGCCAGAAAGAAGAAATCAAAACCTTTGGGGATGCACAAGGTTCACACACTGTGCAAACTGGTGCTAAAGACAGTCACTACACCTTCTCAAAGTCAGCTTGATGTGGCTCCAATAAATGTGGAGTCACAGCCAAAATCTTTAGTTATAGAAGCACCCCAAACACCAAATTCTCCCACAAACTCTCTGGATGTGGATATGATCAACACATCAATTCCTGATTCCCCTTCTTTAACTCTGTTGGGGAAGCTAAAATCTAGTGCAAGTGAGCATCATCTTTTGGATGATTTGTTGGCTTACTTGCCAATTCTTTCAGGAACTGTTGAAATATCTGTGCCAAAATTTTCATCAATCTGCACAGAGTCCACAATAGTTTCCACCCCTAACTCATTTATTCCTACTCTCTCGATGGATATTTTTCATCCGTCGAGTAGTGATTGTATCCCGACGGATAAGCTTAACAGCAGTTATCCGTCGGATAGTCAAACTGCTAACCCGGCGGATATCCCTCATCCGTCGAGTGTCTCTGCACAGCTTAAAATTTCATCAATTATCTCAAGTGCAGAAGACTTAGGGTAGTACAGTCACTCTTAGGATTGAGGGAATAGAGTGTTATGAGTGAGAGTCTGGGTTGCTCCCAGGAAAAAAGAGAGGAAAAGAATGAAAATAAGCAATCCAGTTCTTCAGGATTTGCAAAAGAGAGTGAGAGGAGTCCCACCTTAGATGGTAAAGGTGAGGGTGGGGAGCCAAGGTGAGACCTTGAAGAAACAAAAGAGAGAACAGGAGAGAATTGCAGGTACAAGAGCTATAAGGATGGATGTCATTGCAAGTGAGTTAATGGATGTCCAGGATGCAGACATGGAGGGACTATCTCAACAACCTCAAGCTGTTATAGATTCCACCTCACTTGATGCTGAGACATTTACTCACCCTGTTCCAGCTTATCAACTTCTAGCTGAACAGGGCAATGGCAATGCAGAAAGGATGCTCAACTTGGTGCACACCACACAGTCAATGCTAAGGGCTAAGGATGCCATCACAACTTTGCCCTCCACAGCTGGTGATGTTGATTATGAGACTGGTGGTTCAACAGATTTCTTTGGAGATGAAGGTGGAGATATTGAAGAAGAGCCATTGGACATAGGGGAGAAGTAAGTTCTAGCTCAAGATCAGGCATGCCATCATGGGCATTTTTAAAGCATTGTGATGAACACTACTTCAAGACAACCCCGATTCAACTCATAAATCAGACAAATTCTTCTCTTCAAACCACCACAAATGCCAACACCAAGAAGATCCTTCAAGCACATCTTGCTTCTCTGCAACTACAAAAAATTCAAGGCTTCCAACATGCTAGAGATGTCAACACCATCAAAGGAGATATTGATGAGATGAAGAAGGCTATTTCTGACAAAATGGACTCTAAGCTTCCAGAAGCTACAATGCTTGATATTAAGAGACAGCTCAGGAAAAATTATGATCTTGCCACAAAAATAGATGCCTTGGATACAAGGATGACAGCTATGGAAGCATCTCTTACAGCAATTCATCTGCATCAAGCTCAACATACAGACTTGCTTCAGAAATTGGTGGCTACACAAACCTCCTCCTCTACTCCACTTGATGATAACAAAAAGGGGGAGAAAGGACCAAGTGAGGGGGAGAAACAACTTAACATTCAAATCAGTAAAGTAATTGTGCCTACAATTGCTTTCACCAAGCCACCAGTTACAGACAGCATTGGTCTGATAAATGAAACAGCAGCCAATATAAGAGCAGTTGAAAAGAAACAGTTGAGTCCAATCAACTGGGAGAAAATTGATGAGGACATTCAAAAGAAGTTTGGGCTAGTAAAGAAGTCAGAAAAGTCAGCCATTCATCACTCTCAAGTCAGGCAAATCTCTGTGAATGAAATGAGCATGAACTATCTAGAAAGGGGACAACCATCCTGCATCAAATCTCCAAAGGCTGAAATAATTCTGAAGCCAAGGGTGAACTATCCAAAATCATCATTAAAGAACCCTTTGGATACAGTGTATGAGACACCTAAGCCTGATGAGAAGAAACTGTTGTCAAGGTCAATTGCCTTCTACAAGAATCCAGCTGATTTAGCCTTAAAAAGGAGAATTGCTAAAGTTTTCAGGAATTGTAAAGAAATTTGTGTGGTGGCTAGACATCCTCAATTTGCTCAAGCAAAGAGAGAAGAAAAGGAAAGATTGAAGCAAGAAAAGAAGCAAGCTGCTCTAGATGCTAAAAAGGCTAAACAAAAGAAAGAGCAATATGTTATCTTGGCCAGGGTACAAGCTGTGAAACCAACACAACAAATTCCTGCTCGGCCATCTAAAATCACTGAATCTCAAGATCCAAAGAAGCAAGTTGAACCACAACAGAAGAAACCTCAAAGATACAAGGAATTGGCCAAAAGAACCAAAAGAAAATTGGACTTTGTTGATAAGGAATTGGAAAATCAGTTTTCCAAGGAATCCACTCCAACTACAACTCAAGCATCAAAACCCTATGTGGTATTTGAAGACATTAAAGTGGTGGATCCTTACAGGAACATTCATGATGAACGTATTGTGCCTAAGGATGAACCAATAGACTGGGAGGGTCTACCAATTCCTGACTTCAATTTGCCAGTCCTCAACAAGCGAAAAAGAACAAAGTCAAGAGTAGTCAAGAAAGTGAAGTTATCACCTTTCAAATCCAAATCTCTAACTAAAGCACAATCCAAAGTCAATAAGGGAGATTACATGTACTTGTGTGACATCAAGGAATTCTCTGATCTAAATCTCTATCTAGATGAACTAGAAGAAGTGAGAGGGATTGATGCCTACAGGAATATACCTGAAAGATTAGTTTTCAAGTACAAGGGAGGAAAAGAGATTCAATGGCCACTTCACAGGATCCTTCAAGAAAGCCAAGCTGTACTGATAAAGGTTTATTCATCATTCAGGAAAAAAATTGGATTCAATGTAACTGCAAGAAGACTGGTTCTAAAGAAGATTGAAGAACTGAGGAATATTAGAGCTAAAGATGCACTCCCAAAGACTCTAATTATTCCTTACACAGGGAAAGGAGTGCATCTAAGGCCCTACTGGCTGATGGATTTCATGGATGACAAAGGAGTGAGAAGATTTTTCAGATTAGAAGACCAATTGAGCATCTCTAGCAATGAGACTCTTTTGGAAATACAAGAAAAGCTAAATCTCTCAGAATTTGATGAACTAGAATTCCACAGACAGCTCCATAATCAGATAGAAGAAAACAACAGAAATCTTGGAAGGAGATCCAGATCTTCAAGAAAATAGATTAATCTGCTCAGTCTAAAGGAGCACCTTGAAAATGACTGAGCAAATCTTTGTACATCTTGTTAATTAAAGCACTTTACAGTTTTATCTACTTACTTTCAAAGTTGTATTTTTTGGGTGTTTTGTTATCATCAAGTTTCCCTTAATTTATGGCTACAATTCTAGTAGACATAAATTGGGGGAGATTGTTGTGGATTATTGTGAACTTGATGATTTCATTAACAAAACACCTTGGTAGATTTTACTTAGTGAAAAATGTAGCACTCGACGGATAAGGATTATAGTCCCGACGGATGACTCAATATAGTCTCGAAGGATGATAATTTAATATCCATCGAGTGAGTAGCTTGTGTAACAATAAGTCTGTAGCACATTTTTGTATACACATTGTTTAGATTCTGTAGCAGTACTCAAGTCATGTTGACTTTAACTAGATATGCAGAATAGGTTGATTAATTGTACATAGATGATGTCTTGTAATTCTGCATAAATGAAATGAAGTCAAGTGCCAGATAGCTACCCGACGGATAAACAATAATGCCACTCGACGGATGATCCACAAGGCAACCCGACGGATGATCATGAACCCGACGGATAAAGAATTCAAACATCTGTTGATAGTGACAACACAGTCACATGCGTCGAGTGTATGCAAATGGAATGTGGAAGCCTATTTAACTGGGTTTTAGAGAACAAAGAAGCATTGCCATTTCCATGCTATTATGAAGATATTCAAAGATGCTGGAATAGAGTAATGAAGTAGCACAGTATTAGACTTGATAGTTTTTGTTTTATTATCTTGTCTTATTACTTTGTAATCTTGGTATTATATAAACCAAGAAGTAGCAAATAGAACAACAAGCAACTGAGCAAGATTATTATTCTCAGAGAAACATTTGTAAGCCGTATTTTAGCATTTCTCTGAAAACTTAGTGGTTCATATTTGTAAGCAGCTGTGAGAAAATCTTGCTACACAGAGTTCTCTTGATATAATATATATCTCTGGTGGATACATTCAAATCCACCAGAAAGTTTTTAAAGACTTGTGTTTTTAATTACTTGTGTTTTGATTCATTCCAAGTTATTATTCCGCACTCTACAAATCAATTCACATAGATATATATTTTAAGTTAGAACACTTTTTAAACCAAGAAAAAGTTTCAAGAATTCCATTCAACCCCTCTTCTGTAATTCTTGTTGCATTGTTAGGGACTAACAATGTCAGTGTCTATGTGTGGAGCAGTTACAGTATTATTAGGATCTTGAAGTATGCTTTAACAATATCACTATTTATACAAAACTGCTTACCTTTCAGAGTGAATGTGATGGTCTTGTCTGTCGAGTTGTACACTGTGGTGGTCCATATCTCTTAAACAACCTCACAGTAAATGGTGGGTGATTCCAGCATGGCATAGCTGAGTTTGCAGTTCTTCACAAAATCCATCATTTTGTGATAGTCACCAGACTATTGAATCTCCTTGTTCACCAAAGCTTAGAAGTTATTGTTTCTCATAGATATAACCGGTTTGAGATATGATTTTTACTACAGGTGCCATTGTTAGAGGTTTGGAATTTGCATAAAGAGAGTTTGCTTTTGAGAAGAAAGAAATTACAACAATTGAATCTTGAGAATGAAAAAAGAAATGAATAAAAGTGAAATTTCTTTTATACTATCTCAGAGAATAATTGTCAAAAATAATAAAGTAAAATAAAGTGACCAATAAAAATTGCCAAAAATAGCCGTTTAAAAATAAATAAACTGTAAAAATTTTGTCACTTATCCGTCGTGTCATGCTTACAAACTGTAAGTATACTCGATGGATAATGTTTAGAGAATTAGCGGCTATGATTGAGACAATTCGACAGATGAGTATAAATCGGTTATCCGTCGAGTTATAAAATATTCCAGAAAAATAATTGATTTAATTGACAAATTTGTATTCCGACGGATGATCAAACTCGATGGATAATGATCATCCGTCGGGATGTAAATTTTGACCTAGCAAAAATTTCATCCAAAATAGAAAAACCAATCAAATTTCTGGCTATATAACAACTTGCAAAATATCTGAAATGATTCAAGAGTAATTTAGCATACCTAACTCACTTACCAGCCTTGAGAAGGTGGATTCATCCAGTGGCTTGGTAAATATATCTGTAAGGTTTTTTCACTTGGAACAAAATGCAGTTCTACAGTACCATTCATCACATGTTCTCTTATGAAGTGGTACTTGATGTCTATGTGCTTTGTTCTTGAATGCTGTATTGGATTTTCAGTGTTGGAAATTACACTGGTCTTATCACAGAAAATAGGAATCCTATCCACTTGTAGACCATAGTCCAACAATTGGTTTTTCATCCACAAAATCTGTGCACAACAACTACCAGCAGCAATATATTCAGCTTCAGCTGTAGAAGTAGAAACTGAATTTTTCTTTTTACTAAACCAGGACACAAGCTTGTTTCCTAGAAATTGACAGGTTCTTGTTGTACTTTTTTATCTATTTTACACCCTGCATAATCTCCATCTGAATAACCAGTTAGATTAAAACCAGAATCTCTAGGGTACCAAATGTCAAGTTTTGGTGTTCCCTTGAGATATCTGAAAATTCTTTTAATGGATACCAAGTGAGATTCTCTAGGATCAGCCTGAAATCTAGCATAAAGACAAGTAGCAAACATTATATCTGGCCTACTAACTGTTAAGTACAGGAGTGAACCAACCATGCCCCTATAACTTGAAATATCCACAAACTTTTCAGTAGTGTTTAATTCAAGCTTAGTTGCAGTGGCCATGAGAGTTTTTACAGATGTGCAATCCATTAGATCAAACTTCTTTAAAAGATCATGAATGTATTTAGTTTGACTAATGAATATTCCATCACTAACTTGCTTAACTTGTAAACCAAGAAAGTAAGTTAGTTCTCCCATCATGCTCATTTCATACTTATATTGCATCAATTTGGCAAACTTTTTGCAAACTTTTTCATCTATAGAGCCAAATATAATATCATCAACAAAAATTTGAACAAGTATACTAGAGCCATTAACATTTCTAAAGAATAAATTTTTATCCACAGTACCTCTTGTGAAGTGATTTTCCAAAAGGAACTTTGATAAAGTGTCATACCTGGCTCTAGGTGCTTGCTTCAGTCCATAGAGTGCTTTCAAAAGGTAGTAGACATGATTTGGAAAATTTGGATCTTCAAAACCAGAAGGCTGACTCACATAGACTTCCTCCTCCAAATCTCCATTTAGATAAGCACTCTTGACATCCATTTGATAGACCTTGAAATTGGCATGGGCTGCATAGGCTAAGAAAATTCTGATGGCTTCAAGTCTTGCAACAGGAGAAAAAGTTTCATCAAAATCTATTCCTTCTTATTGGCAATAGCCCTTGGAAACCAATATTTCTTTTTTCCTGACCACTATGCCATTTTCATCCATCTTGTTTCTGAATACCCATTTGGTGTCAATTGGATTCTTTCCTTTAGGCTTGTGTACCAGCTTCCATACTTTATTCCTTTCAAATTGGTTTAGCTCCTCCTACATAGCAAAATCCAATCAGGATCCAACAAAGCTTCTTCTACCTTCTTTGGTTCTTCCTTAGATAGGAATCTGCTAAATAGATATTCTTCTTGAGTTGCTCTCCTTTTTTGAACTCTAGAAGATACATCACCAATGATGAGCTCAAATGGGTGATCTTTTGTCCATTTTCTTTGTTGAGGTAGATTAGCTCTAGATGAAGAGGCTTCATTGTTGTCATGATGTGTAACTGAGTTTTGATTATTAGAAACTCCCCCTGAGTTTATGGATATTTGATTTGAGAAAGGGGAACTTTCTACAAGTGATCTATTCTGACTTTCAGCTTCTTTTGATGACCCGACGGATGGTGCATTTTGAGTTTCGGTGGATGAAGCTGATTATCTCCCGACGGATAAAGCAGATTGTCTCCAGACAGATGAAGGATTTTGCAACTCGACGGATGTTGAATTTTGTGCTTCATTGGTAGGAGATTTTTCTGCAATAGCCTTTATCATTATTTCATGATCACTTTCATCATCACTATCATCACTAACCATCTCAACATTATCGAATTTGAGGCTCTCATGATAATCTCCATCTTGCAGTCCTTCAATCTTCTTATCATTAAACACAACATGTATTGATTCCATAACAATGTTGGTTCTTAGTTGTAGACTCTATATGATTTACCAACAACATATCCAATAAAAATTCATTCATCTGCTTTTGCATCAAACTTTCCATTTTGATCAGTTTGATTTCTCAAGATATAACATTTGCAGCCAAAGACATGAAGAAAATTTAGAGTTGGCTTCTTGTTTTTGAACAATTGATAGGGTGTCATACACTTTGCTTGATTAACCAGAGAGATACTCTGAGTGTAGCATGCAGTATTTATAGCTTCAGCCCACAAATATGTTGGTAACTTTTATTCTTCAAGCATTGTCCTTGCAGCTTCAATAAGTGATCTGTTCTTTCTTTCCAATACTCCATTTTGTTGTGGAGTTCTTGCTGCTGAAAACTCATGCATAATCCTATTCTCTTCATAAAATGCTCTCATAACAGAATTCTTGAACTCAGTTCTAGTGTCACTCCTGATTCTTCTAACTTTGAAATCTGGATGATTGTTGACTTGCCTTATGTGATTGATGATGATTTCACTAGCCTCATCTTTAGGCTTTAGGAAATATGTCCAAGAGAACTTTGAGAAATCATCTACAAGCTCATAAGTTTTCAGGATGATTGTTGGATTTAGGAGTGCTATGGGCCCTCCTTTCTTCCTTCCTTTCTCCATCCTCTCATCTTGCTCTATTTCAAGCTCATAAGTTTTCAGGATGCCATACAGTCTCTCTAGACTGAACTCCTTGTAATCTTGAGAGTTTCTCAATGAGACTGTCATTGGTTTCCATTCCTTTGGAAAAGATCTAAGGAACTTGAGATTAGAGTCTTTTGTCTGGTAGACTCTTCCATGCAACTTCAGAGCATTTAGTAGTTTTTGGAACCTACTAAAAATGTCAGTGAGAGACTCATTATCTTCACAATGAAAGTGCTCATATTGCTGAATTAGCAGCTGCATCTTATTCTCCCTTACTTGCTCAGTACCATCACTAGATAATCTGAATTATGTCCCAAACCTCCTTGGCTGTTTTGCAGTTAATGATGTTATCAAACATATCACCATCAACTCCATTGAATAATATATTCATGAACTTTTTATCTTTCCTGACTTGCTCAATATCAGGATCTGACCATTCATGCCTAGGCTTGGGAACAGATGGTTCATTTCCTGTTGCAGCTCTCATTGGTACATGAGGGCCTCTCTCTATGCAATCCACATAGGCCTCATCTTGAGAAAGAAGATGTAGGTGCATCTTCACCTTCCAGTGGTGATAATGGTCGTTGTCCAGAAATGGAATCTTGACTCCAACATCCTTCTTGTTCATCTTGGTGTTTTATTGTGATCTTTAAACTCTTTGTACTTCAAGAGCTTGCTCTGATACCAATTGTTATTCCCTAACAATACAACAAGAATTACAGAAGGGGGGGTTGAATGTAAATCTGGCTACTTTTTGAGATTTATGAAAAATGGTTCTAACTTAATTTATATCTAACTGTTTGATTTGGAAAGTGCGGAATACAGAGTTAAGTTAATCAAATATAAAGTAATAAAAAATCAAGTCTTTAAAACTTTCTGATGGATTTGAATGTATCCACCAGGGATATATATATATATATATATATATATTAAGAGAACCCTGTGAAGCTTGAATAGCTCACAACTGCTTTACAAGTGAACAACTAAACTTGCAGAGAAATGCCACATGATGCTGCTTACAAATGTTTCTCTAAAAATTTGTTTTTGCTTAGTCTATTATTGTTATTGTTCTACTTGATACACTTGGTTTATATATCACCAAGTTTACATAAAATAAGACAAGATGATAAAACAAAACCTATCAAGTCTAACTCCATGCTGCTTCACTACTCTATTCCAGCACCTTTGAAAATCTTCATAACTTGCATGGAAATGGTAATGCTTCTTTGTTCTCAAAACCCTGCTAAAACAGGCTGCCACATTCCTTTTTCAAACACTCAACGCATGTGACTATGTTGTCACTGTCAACAGATATTTGAATTGATCATCCGTCGGGTACATGCTTGTTATCCGTCGGGTAGCCTTGTTGATCATCCGTCGGGTAGCTTTGTTGATCATTCGTCGGGTAGCCATTTATCACTTGACTCCATTTCATTTGTGCAGGATTACAAGACATCTTATATTTACATTTAATCAACCTATTTTGCACATCTACTAGCAGTCTACATGATTCATAAGCTACTACAGAATCTATAAAAAGTTGTTTGCAGAAATGTGCTACATGACTTATTGTTACATAAGCTACTCACCCGATGGATATCAATTACTCATCCGTCGGGACTATATTGAATCATCCATCGGGACTATAATTGATCATCTGTTGGGTGCTGCAAAATTCACTAAGTTAAATCTACTAAGGTGTTTTATTTAGTTTATCATCAAGTACACAACATATTCCTAACAAAGAAGCATTACCATTTCCATGCTATTATGAAGATATTCAAAGATGTTGGGATAGAGTAGTGAAGTAGCATGGAGTTAGACTTGATAGGTTTTATTTTATTAGCCTGTCTTATTACCATGTAAACTTGGTGATATATAAACCAAGTGTAGCTAGTAGAACAAACAACCAAACAAACACATTTTAGAAGAAAAATAGAAAAAGCTGTAACTGTTAAGAATTTCTCTGTAGTTTGTTTGTTCACTTGTACAAGTAGCTGTGAGCTATTCAAGATTCACAGGGTTCTCTTGATATATATATATATATATATATATATATATCTGGTGGATACATTCAAATCCACCAGAAAGTTTTAAAGACTTGTATTCTTATTAATTGTGTCTTGATTTATATAATTCTTTCATTCCGTACTTTGCAAATCAAACACTTATATAATATTAAATTAGAACAATTTTAAAAATCTCAAAAAGAAGCCAGAATTACATTCAACCCCTCTCTTGTAATTCTTGTTGTATTGTTAGGGATTAACAATTGGTATCAGAGCAAACTCTTGAAGTACAAAGAGTTTAAAGATCACAACAAACAGCAAGATGAACAAGAAGGATGTTGGAGTTAAGATTCCATTTCTGGACAAAGAAAATTATCACCACTGGAAGGTGAAGATGCACCTACATCTTCTTTCTCAAGATGAGGCCTATGTGGATTGTATAGAGAGAGGTCCTCATGTACCAATGAGAGCTACAACATGGAATGAACCATCTATTCCCAAACCTAGGCATGAATGGTCTGATCCTGATATTGAGCAACTCAGGAAAGACAAGAAGGCCATGAATATATTGTTCAATAGAGTTGATGGTGATATGTTTGATAATATCATTAACTGTAAAACAACCAAAGAGGTTTGGGACACAATTCAGATTATCTGTGATGGTACTGAGCAAGTAAGGGAAAATAAGATGTAACTGCTAATTCAGCAATATGAGCACTTCTATTGTGAAGATAGTGAGTCTCTCACTGACATTTTTAGTAGATTTCAAAACTACTAAATGCTCTGAAGTTGCATGGAAGAGTCTATCAGATAAAAGACTCCAATATCAAGTTCCTTAGATCTCTTCCAAAGGAATGGAAACCAATGACAGTCTCATTAAGAAACTCTCAAGATTACAAGGAGTTTACTTCGGAGAGACTGTATGGCATCCTGAAAACTTATGAGCTTGAAATAAAGCAAGATGAGAGGATGAAGAAAGGAAGGAAGAAAGGAGGGTCCATAGCACTGGTTTCTGAGTTAGAAAAAGAGAAAAGATGAAGGTAGAAGCTGTTGAGTCTACTTCAAAGGCCTGTGAGAACAAGGGAAAAGGACTGGTAGCTGAAAATGAAGACAGTTTAAGCCAAGATGACATGGATGATATTGATGAGCATTTAGCTTTTCTTTCCAGAAGATTTGCCAAGCTCAAGTTCAAAAAGAACTTTGGAGCAGCCAAGCCACATAGAAATATGGTGGATAAATCTAAATTCAAAATGTTTCAAATGTGGCTTGGCAGGGCACTTTGCCAGTGAGTGTAGAAAGTCAGATTCCATCAAAAAAAAGTTTGATCCTGTTGATTATAAACAGAAGTGTTTTGAGTTGCTCAAGAAAAAGGAAAGGGCTTTCATTACACATGAAAATGACTGGGCAGCTGATGGTTTGGATGAAGATGAGGATGTCAGCTATGTAAATCTAGCCCTAATGGCCAAGTCTGATGAAACAGAAACTAGTTCTTTAAGTAATCAGGTAATCACCACTAACCTAGCATATTTATCTAAAGCTAACTGTAATGATGCTATTAATGACATGTCTACAACATCACTTGCATGTTACACTTAAGTCACTCACCAAAGAAAATGCTAAAATCAAAGAAAATAATTTGTTTTTAAGTGAGAGAAATAATGTGCTAGAATCTCAGTTTATTGAATTTGAAAAATTGAGAATTGAGTGTAAGATTGCTAAGGATGAATTACCTGAGTCCTTGAAGAAAGAAGAGATTTTGAAGAAGCAACTTGAACGAGAACAAGAGGTGATTAAGGCATGGAAATCATCCAGAGATGTTCATGCTCAAATCACTAAAGTTCAAGGTATTGAGTCCTTTTGTGATGTAGCCTGGAAAAAGTGTAAGGAGAAGCTAGAATCCAATCTGGTTGAAGGATTTCTAACAGATGTGGACTCGACGGATGATGAGAGTCATCCGTCGGATAATCAAAAGAATTATCTGTCGAGTGACACAAATCCTCATCCGTCGGCTGTAAGCAAACCTGTGAGCAAAGCCAAACTTGCCAAGCTGAATGAGAAATATGGATCAGTTTCCAAAAACTTTGTTCCATAAAATGAAGTCGAGTGAAGAAGAAGAAGGAAGTTAATGTTGGCCATATGTCTATCAAGCAATTGAATGACAGATTGGAGAAGATTGAGGTTAAAACAGAAGCTAAAAAGAAAAATAATAGAAATGGGAAAGTAGGGATTAACAAACATAACAACTACACACCTGATAAATATGCCCCAAGAAAAATTTGTGTTAAGTGTGGTAGTGTTAATCATTTGTCTGTTAATTGCAAACTTGCCATGTAAACTCCCATATCTGTACCCTCTTTTTTTCCAACATGACTGCCATGCCTTCTATGCCTATGAATGCTATGTCTGCTCAGAATATGAATGCACAATTTGCTAATATGCCATTTGCACCTAATCCTTATTATGCTGCATTTAGTATGCCTCAAATGCCAATTAGCATGCCTTACTGGAATAACATGTTTGCAAATAGCATGCGTTTCCCTGCCAATCAAAGTGTGCATGATAATTCTTTTTTAATGACTGGTCTCAAAGGTCCAACTCAAATGACTAAGGATGAATCAGATATTCCCAAGTCAAATGAGGTCAAACCTAAGAAACCAAAGAAGAAAGCTAACAAGGCATGACCCAAGGAAACTTGGGTACCACAATCAACTTGATTTGGTTTTGATGTGTGCAGGGAAATAAAAGAATCTTTGGTACCTGGATAGTGGTTGTTCAAGACACATGACTGGAGATTCTACCCTGCTCACAGAGTTCAAGGAGAGAGCTGGCCCAAGTATTACCTTTGGGGATGACAACAAGGGTTATACTGTGGGATATGGATTGATTTCAAAAGATAATGTCATCATTGAGGAGGTTGCCCTAGTGGATGGTCTCAAGCATAATTTGTTGAGTATCAGCCAGCTTTGTGATAAGGGAAATTCAGGAACCTTCAACTCAGAAGCCTGTGTTGTGACAAACAAAAGAAGCAACAAAGTGGTTCTCACTGGTATGAGAAGAGGAAATGTGTATCTAGCTGACTTCAACTCATCAAATACAGAATCTGTTACTTGTCTTCACAGTAAAGCAAGTGAAGATGAAATTTGGTTGTGGCACAAGAAGCTATCCCATCTAAACTTCAAGACCATGAATGAGCTTGTCAAGAAAGAACTGGTTAGAGGCATCCCTCAACTGGAGTTTTCTAAGGATGGACTGTGTGATGCCTGCCAAAAGGGAAAGCAGATTAAAGCATCATTCAGAATGAAGCTTGATTCAATAATTAAAGAACCTTTGCAATTGCTACACATGGATTTGTTTGGACCAGTTAATGTATTGTCCATCTCAAAGAGAAGATTTTGCCTAGTTTTTGTAGATGATTTCTCAAAGTTCTCTTAGATATATTTTCTAAAGTCTAAAGATGAGGCTAGTGAAATCATCATCAATCACATTAGGCAAGTCACCAATCATCATGATTTTAAAGTAAGGAGAATCAGGAGTGACAATGGAACTGAGTTCAAGAATTCTGTGATGAGATCTTTTTGTGATGAGAATGGTATAATGCATGAATTTTCTCCAACAAGAACCCCACAACAAAATGGAGTGGTAGAAAGGAAAAACATATCTCTTATTGAAACTGCAAGGACAATGCTTGAAGAATCAAAATTACTAACATATTTTTGGGCTGAAGCTATGAACACTGCATGTTATACTCAGAATATTTCTTTGGTAAATCAAGCAGAATGCATGAAACCATATCAATTGTTCAAGAACAAGAAACCAACTCTAAATTTTCTTCATGTCTTTGGCTGTAAATGTTATATCTTGAGAAATCAAACTGACCAATATGGGAAGTTTGATGCTAAAGCAGATGTAGGAATTTTTGTTGGATATGCTGTGGGAAAAGCATATAGAGTTTACAATCTTAGAACCAACATTGTTATGAAATCAATACATGTTGTGTTTTATGATAAAAAGATTGAGGGACTACAAGAAGAAGATTCTCATAAAAGTCTCAAATTTGATAATGTGGAGATGGTTA
Organism: Apium graveolens; assembly: GCF_009905375.1. Lineage (NCBI taxonomy): Eukaryota > Viridiplantae > Streptophyta > Magnoliopsida > Apiales > Apiaceae > Apium > Apium graveolens. The sequence goes on along the minus strand of NC_133650.1, from coordinate 130,275,317 downwards.
GTGATGATAGTGATGATGAAAGTGATCAGGAAACAATAACAAAGGATAATGCAGAAAAATCTACTACTAATGAAGCACAAAATTCAACATCTGTCGAGTTGCAAAATGCTTCATCCGTAGGGAGACAATCTGCCTTATCCGTCGGGAGACAATCAGCCTCATCTGTCGGAACACAAAGTGCACCATCCGTCGGGTCATTAACGGAAGCTGAAAGTCAGAATAGATCACTAACAGAAAATTCCCCTTTCTCAAGTCAAAGATTCACAAACTCAGGGGGAGTTTCTAATAATCAAAACTCAGTCACACATCAAGACAAATGATATTATATTTGGCTCTACAGATGAAAAACTTTGTAAAAAGTTTGCGAAATTGATGCAAAGTAAGTATGAAATGAGCATGATGGGAGAACTAACTTACTTTTTTGGTTTACAAGTTAAGCAAGTTAGTGATGGAATATTAATTAGTCAAACTAATTACATTCATGATCTTTTAAAGAAGTTTGAACTAATGGATTGCACATCTGCAAAAGCTTCCATGGCCACTGTAACTAAGCTTGATTTAAACACTACTGAAAAGTCTGTGGATTTTCAAGCTATACGGGCATGGTTGGCTCACTTCTATACTTAATAGCTAGTAAGCCAGTATAATGTTTGCTACTTGTCTTTGTGCTAGATTTCAGGCTGATCCTAGAGAATCTCATTTGGTAGCTATTAAGAGAATTTTCAGATATCTCAAGGGAACACCGAAACTTGGCATTTGGTACCCTAGAGATTCTGGTTTTGATCTAACTGGTTATTCAGATGTAGATTATGCAGGTTATAAACTAGACATAAAAAGTATAACAGGAACCTGTCAATTTATATGGAACAAGCTTGTGTCCTGGTTCAGTAAAAAGTAAAATTCAGTTTCTACCTCTACAGCTGAAGCTGAATATATTGCTGCTGGTAGTTATTGTACACAGATTTTATGGATGAAAAACCAATTGTTGGACTATGGTCTACAAGTGGATAGGATTCCTATTTTCTGTGATAACACAAGTGTAATTGCCATCACTGAAAATTTAGTACAGCATTCAAGAACAAAGTACATAGTAATCAAATACCACTTCATAAGGAAACATGTGATGAATGGTACTGTGGAACTGCATTTTGTTCCTAGTGAAAAGCAGCTTACAGACATATTTACCAAGCCACTTGATGAATCCACCTTTTCAAGGTTGGTAAGTGAGTTAGGTATGCTCATTTATTCTTGAATTGTCTCAATCCTAGCCGTTAATTCTCTGAACATTATCCATCGAGTATACTTATAGTTTGTAAGCATGACATGACGGATAAGTGACAGAATTTTTATAGTTTATTTATTTTTAAACGGCTACTTTGGGCAATTTTTATTGGTCCTTTATTTCAATTTATTATTTTTGTCAGTTTTTCTCTGAGATAGTATAAAAGCTAAATTCTTTTTCATTCTTTTCTTTTATCAATCTCAAGATTCAATTGCTCTAATTTCTTTCTTCTCAAAAGCAAATTCTCTCTCTGCAAACTTTTAAATCTTTAGCAATGGCACCTGTAGTAAAAATCATGTCTCAAACTGGTTACATCTTTGAGAAAAATGACTTCTCAGCTTTTGTAAACAAGGAGATTCAACAGTCTGGTGACTACCACAAAATGATGGATTTTTTGAAGAACTGCAAACTCAACTATGTCATGCTGGAATCACCCACCATTTACTGTGAGGTTGTAGAGGAAATATGGACAACTGCAGTGTACAACTCAACAGACAAGACCATCACTTTCACTCTAAAAGGTAAACAATTTTGCATAAATAGTGATATTGTCAAAGCATGCTTTAAAATCCCTGATAACAATGTTACTACTCCACACACAGACACTGATATTGTTAACATGCTTAATTTTATGGGCTATGCACTCACTACCTCTAAGTTAAGTGAGATTAGAAGGTTGGGTCTTAGGAAAGAATGGAGTTATCTGTGTGATGTAGAAACTAAAGTGTTTTCTGGTAAGATTAGCAATTTTGATTCTATCAATATATCTATGCTTAACATGCTTTACATGCTAGTTACTGATAAGTATTTCAATTTCAGTGACTTGGTTTTGTTTGAGTTAGGCTTTAAGTTAGGAGAACTTAATAAGAGAGGTAGAAGTGTCTATTATGCTAAATTTTTTATGATGCTTGCTAACCATCTTATTGAGAATATTGTGATTGAGAACCCAATTAACAAGATGAATTGTTGGGTTCAAGAAAGAAGGATTATTGCATATTTAAATAGAGCAAATCATCACAAGGAGGTGTTCTGATACTATTTTCCAGTAATAGAGGGACCTCAGGTAAGTGAGATAATTTCTTCTTTCTCTACTCTTCCAAACTCACACATGTCTTTGCCATTTAGTGTAGCTATGACATCTGTGCCAATGACCAAACAGATGCCTACCCAAGCTGCCAAAACTAAAATTCCAAAATCCAAAGCAAAGAAAGCCCCCTATGATTTCTTTCAAAAGAAATCAGTTGTAAAATCTATTAAACCTAAAGAGGGGAGTGTGAAGGAGGGTGAGAAAGGTGAGGGACATGGTGAAAATCAAAGAAGCCCTAAGAATAAGGTTGGAGAGGTGAGTGTTTCCCAGCCTAGCCACACTGCAGTTTCTCAACAAACTGTAGTGCTTAAAAAGGATTTAAGCTCATTACTAGTTACATCCTCCTAAAAGGATGTGACTATTGAACAAAGCTCTCAGCCAAGAGCACAGGCCAAGAGGGTAAGGGACACAAGCTCACCCCAAACCTATATCAGAAAGAAGAAACCAAAAACCCTTGGGGGTGCACAGGGCACACACTTAGTACAAACTGGTACTAAAGACCTAGTCACTGCACCTTCTCAAAGTCAGGTTGATGTGGCTCCAATAAATGTGGAGTCACAGCCAAAATCTCTCATTATTGAAGCACCTGATATACCAAATTCTCCCACACACTCGCTGGATATTGACATGATTAATACATCACTTCCAAATTCTCCATCTTTAACTCTCTCGGAGAAGCCAAAAATCCAAGTAAGTGAGCATCATCTTTTAGATGATTTGTTGGCTCATTTACCATTCCTTTCTGAGACTGTTGAGACATCTGTGCCAAAATTTTCATCAATCTGCACAGAGTCTACAATAGTCTCCACTAAAAACTCTTTCATTTCTACTATCCTGATGGATATTCATCATCCGACGAGTAGTGATTGTATCCCGACGGATTTGGATATCCATACTATCAACCCGATGGATATTCATAATCTGTCGGGTGCCTCAGCACAACTTCAAATTTCTTCAATTCTTACAAGTATAAAAGACTTAGTAGTAGTGCAATCACTCTTAGGACTGAGGGAAGGGAGTGATTTGAGTGAGAGTCTGGGTTCCTCCCAGGAAAAAAGAGAGAAAAAGAGTGAACAAATGCAGTCTATTTCTTCAGGACTGGAAAAAGTGAGTGAGAGGAGTCCCACCTTAGATGGTGATGGTGAGGGTGTGAGGGTGGGAAGCCAAGGGGAGCCCTTGATGCAAAAAGAGAGAGAAATTGAGAGAAATGCAGGTATAGGATGAATAAGGGTGGATATCATTGCTAGTGAGTCAATGAATGCCAATGATGCAGATATTGAGAGACTATCTTAGCATAATCAAGCTGTTATAAGTTCCTTCTCTTTGGATGTTGAGGCATTTACTCATCCTTTTCCAGCATATCAAATTTTGGCTGGACAGGGCAATGCAAATGAAGAAAGAATACTGAACTTGGTGTACACCACCCAGTCAATGCAAAGAGCCAAGGATGCCATCACAGCTATGCCACCTAGAGCTGATGATGATGTTGACTATGGGACTGGGGAATCTGCTGATTTCTTTGGTGATGCAAGTGAAGAAGGGTCCCTGGACATAGGGGGAGAAGTAGGACCTAGTTCCAGATCTGGTATGCCATATTGGGCTTTTTCAAATCAATATGATGAACACTATTTCAAGACCACCCTCATTCAACTTATAAGTCAGACACACTCTGCCCTTCAATCCACAACAAATGCCAGCACCAAAAAGCTCCTACAAGCACACCTGGCCTCTCTACAGATACAATAAATCCAAGGTTTTCAGCACAATCAGGATGTCACTTCTATCAAGACTGAGATTGATCAAATGAAAAAGGACATTTTTGAAAGGTTGGATTCTAAACTTCCAGAAGCTACAATGCTTGATATTAAGAGACAACTCAGGAAGAATTCTGATCTTGCCACAAAGATAGATTCCTTGGATACTAGAATGACTGCAATGGAAGCTTCTCTAATAGCTATACATCTACATCAAGCTCAGCAAACTCAACTGCTACAACAACTAGTGGCTGCACAATCTTCATCCTCCACTCTACTTGATGATAACAAAAAGAGGGAGAAAAGCTTAAGTATGGGAGAGGAGGAGAAAGGCTCAAGTGAGGGGGAACTACATCTAAACATACAAGTCAGCAAAGTAATTGTGCCAACAATTACTTTCTCAAAGCCACCAGTATTGAATATCATTGATCTAATCCAAATAGCAGCTGAAAAGCTTGAGTCAGAGTCAAATTCTAAGATGCTTGATGTAACAGCTATAGAGAAGGAACTAGAAGAAAAATGGAGAAAGATAGATGCTAATATATAACAAAAGTTTGGGCTAATTCAGAAATCAGATAAAGTCTTCAGTTAGCACTCTCAAGTCATGAAAATCTCTGTGAATGACATAAGTATGAACTATCTGGAAAAGGGTCAAACTTCCTGCATAAAATCTCCAAAAGCAAATTTCATCATGAAACCTAAAAGAAACCATCCAAAGTTTTCAGACAAAAATCCTATGGATATTGTGTATAAGACAGCTAGGCCAGATGAAAAGAAGCTGTTGGCTAGGTCGATTGCCTTCAAAAAAGATCTAACTGATCCAACACTAAAAAGAAGATTAACAAAGATTTACAGAAATGGTAAGGAAATTTGTGTGGTGGCTGGACACCCCATATTTTTGGAATCTAAGAAGGAAGAGAAAGAGAGAATTAGGAAATAAAAGAAGCAAGCTGCTTTGGATGCTAAAAAGCTCAAACAAAAGAAGAAGCAACTTGCTATCTTGGCCAAGCTTCAAGCTGTAAAAACCACAAAAGAAATTTCTACACAACCAACTGTGATTGCTGAACCTAAGGATCAGGAAGTGCAAGTTGAACCTCAATAGACAAAGAAACCAAGGTACAAGCAAATAATCAAGAGAAAATTGGACTTCAGTGATGCGGAAAAGGAAGACTCTATTCCCAAGAAACCTACAATTACAACTCAAACATCAAAACCCTCTGTGGTATTTGAAGAATTAAAAGTGGTGGATCCAACAAGGACTATTCATGGTGAGCCAATAATTCCTAAGGATGAGCCAGTAGACTGGGATAGTTTTCCAATTCCTGAACTAAACTTTCCAATATTTAACATGTGATGGCCTCAACCTCGGGGTCAGGAGTTCACGTCACCAAACACTAATATCAAAATATAAACCATAAGTTTATTATTAATATATACTAACTTGACCCCAAACCAAGATCCGATCCAAGTTCAATTATAATTCAGGTTCACATTATTACAAACCATTTATTCAACATCTAACAAACTCTAAATTTGATCAGCAACTCATCAGACCGCATGTGGCCTGAAAAACACTACCTCAGAGGAGTCGGTCCTGAAGGGGCGGGAACACGGGTATGTCTGACTGGTCTTCTAGGAATCTGCGACATATAGATATAACAGGTTAGAAGGGTGAGCATAATCGCTCAGTAGTACCAACATATGAATAACAGGATAAAACAGTAACGTAATAATGATAGGAACATAACTATAATCATGTCAACAACATTGTATAATAAAAAACTGAGATATCTGGATATCACTGACTAGCATGCTTTATTAAAACAACGTAGTAGTGTGCTGTGTAAGTACCAGAGTCCAATTTTAGCATGCTATTCACATTTATAAAATTGTTGTATCAACTACTTATACCCTTACGGGAATCGCAAATCCAAATGAGATACGTAACGCATATGTGAAGATAGCTGATCAGGCTATCAACACCATAAGGCTCTAACTGACATCCCATTTACCTGTTCCGGAACTCAGAGACTAGCTAGGTCTCTAACCTGCTGGACTAATCGGTTATATAGTGCGCGCAATCGAATTAGCCTCTTACGCCACCTCAATAGGCCTACTCTGGCCCTATGTATCCCATATCTGATTGTTTTATCCAGTTTTCAAAATACTTGTACCTATCTCATTTTTAAAATCATTCATTTTACCAGCACACATATAAAATCCAGTTAGCAAATCATTTCATTCGAGATAGGTATCTTTTGAAGTTACTTTTCCCCAAAACAATTTGAAATTAGTGATTTATAACTACAGGGGATACGTAACTTAAAATGTTTTTGTTCCATTACGAGAATAAAACATTTAGCTATTCATACGTACTGAACCATAAAAGAATGGTCAGGGATACTTGCCTTGCAACGCTTTACAAAACCCTAAGTAGATTTCACGCTGACTGCGGTCTTGGTGAAACTCGACTGGGATCTACAAATACAAAGTATCCTTATCAGTTATACTGACATGCTTTATATCCTCAAATCCTAGTAACCCAATCCGATAACCCGACTCGTATAGCTATTATACACATAATCACGTAATCACGTAATCCGAACACAAATAGGGGTAATACGTATAATATAAATAAGTACGTTTTAAAATAAATTTTTAGAAAATTTTGGCAGCAACTCCTTTGTTTATAAGCCTACCCGTCGATTAAAATCGACGTCAACAATCACAACAAGTCACAATCTCATCACAATGTCAATTCCATAATCTCATAATTATTTTCGTACAATTCCTAAAATACAATTTATTTTTGAAAACATTTTATTTATTTATACAATTTAGGTCTCAGAATAATGTCATCACTGTCCACCGTCCGCTCGTAACTAGTCATCACGGCACGGCGGAAAAATTCTCGGGGTACCCGATAATTCAGATTCCAACCAAAAATTTCGCCGATTAATTACTGAAATTTTTCCCGTATAAATTTATTTTTATCACGAATATGACTCAAAATTCCCTGCAATACATAAATTATAATTAAGAATCTGCACAGTCCAATGCAACAGCACACAGGCGGCCCAACAAGGCCCAACAAACAAAAAAAACCAATTGCATAACCAAGCCATAGGGAAGGCCCAATAACAGAGCCCAACTGCAAAGCCCAATTGCAAAGCCCAACAACAGGAACCCGAAACCATGCCCAAACCAAAACACAGCCGCACAACTGCACAACCACACATGCACCACCGCGCCACACACACACACATACTGATCCACTCACACACACACTGATACACACACAATCAAACACACACAAACACATACATAATCATATGCATGTATATATATATTAGCAATATAGAAATCGAACCAGCCAAGCTACAATTAAGCAGCGGCTCACCGGAGACTTAACCGGACAACGAGGGGAGGACGAACGAAGTCTAGGGAAGCAAAAACGGAAGAAAGAAAATAAGAGCCGAGAGAGAGAAAATGAGAAATTGGGAGGGAGAGACGCGAGAGAGATGAAGAGAGGAGGGAGAGAGACGAGTGCAAGGGGTGGGGGGTATGGTTGTTTATTTTTTTTTTCAATTCATAAGCACATGACACGTATTCATGAATAAAAGAGAAGTAACCACGTGTCCTGCAATAGAGCTTTCCCCCGAAAATTTGAAATTAACGAATCAAGGTGTATGAAAAATGATTTCAGAAAATTACGGAAATAATCTAAAAATATCATAAATATCCCGAAATTTACGGAAACATAAATTTCGAAATTTTAAAATGACTTTTAAGGTGCACGCTATACCCGCTTTTTAACAATTAAATGAAACGACACGCAAATAAAATTAATCCCAAAAATTTCCAAAATAATTTTAAAATTCTCAGAATAATACGAACTTAATAAAATATGAGTTTCATGATTTTTGAAGATTTCCAGAATTAAATATGGATTTTACAAATAAACATAATCAGAAAATCATTTAAAGATAAATAATCAGTGAAATATTGATTTCCCAATTTTATAAAGTCCTAAAAGTAATTATTGAAATTATAAAATTATAAAACCAATTTTAGAAATAATCCAAATATTTATGGAATTAAAATTGTAATAAAATCACTTTTACAAGCTAAATAAAATCTTATAACTCAATAATAAATCACACAATCCAATCCCACATATCAACATATCACAAATAAATAAATAACAATCCTGCTGCCAAAATCAATACACACTTTTATTTAATTATTTAAACCTTTATTATACTTTGAAAATATTAAAAAATAAAAGAATATACACGAGTCGTTATATCCTTTCCCCCTTAAAAAGATTCTGTCCCCAGAATTTGAATTAGCTAAACAAATGAGGATATTTATCAAGCATGTCTGACTCTAATTCCCAACTAGACTCTTCTACTCGAGGATTTCTCCACAAGACTTTCACTATGGGGATCGACTTATTCCTAAGAACTCGCTCTTTACGGTCTAGGATTCAGATCAGTTGTTCCACATAGGACAAATCTGACTGTAGCTCAATCGGTTCATATTCTATGACTTGATTCGAACTAGGGATATAGGGGTTCAACATAGATACGTGGAATACATTTTGAATATGCTTCTACTGCGGTGGTAACGCTATCTCATAAGCAACCTTTCCCACCTTCTTCAAAACCTCAAAGGGTCCCATAAATCTGGGGCTAAGTTTACCTTTCTGATCAAATCGTACTAACCCTTTCCAAGGTGATACCTTTAATGATACCAGAGCCCCTATCTCGAAATTCATATCTTTTCTATACAAATTTGCATTCTTCCTCTGTCTATCTTGGGTTGCTTCTAACCTTTTCCCATCAATACTATTGCATCTCTGGTTTGCTGAACCAACTCGGGACCTAATACTTTCTTCTCTCCTACTTCATCCCAATATAACAGTGATCTACACTTACATCCATACAAAGCTTCATAGGGTGGCATCTCGATGCTGGCATGGTAATTGTTATTATATGAGAACTCAATCAAAGGTAGGTGTTCATCCCAATTACCCTTAAAATCCAAAACACAGACTCTCAACATATCCTCTATGGTCTGAATCATTCTTTCACTTTGGCCGTCTGTCTGAGGATGATAAGCGGTGCTCATATTCAACTTTTTTCCTAGGCATTCTTGGAATTTAGTCCAAAACCTGGAATTAAATCTCGAGTTTCGATCTGGCACTATAGACACAGACATTTCATGTTTGGTAACTATCTCATCCAGGTATAACTTAACTAACTTTTCCAACGAATACCTTTCATTGATCGGAAGAAAATGCACTGACTTGGTCAATCTATCAATAATTACCCAAATAGCGTCGTGATTTGCTCTCGTCCTTGGCAATCCTACTACAAAATCCATAAAAATCTCTTCCCACTTCCATTAGGGAATCTCTAAAGGTTGTAACAATCCACTTGGTCGTTGATGCTCCGCTTTCACTGTTTGACATGCGTGACACTTGCTAACCCATTTGGAAATATCTTTCTTCTTTCCTAGCCACCAAAAGTTTCTCTTAAGTCTTGGTACATCTTAGTACTACCAGGGTGGATAGAAAACCTAAAGTTATGCGCTTCGTGTAATACTTCATTCTTCAATTTCGTTACATTAGGAATCTAAACTCTGGATGAAAATCTATACAAACCTTGATTATCTTTTTGAGTACACAACTCTTCTCCTGTCAAAGTATCCAACTCTTGTCCCATAACTCCTTCTTGACACCTTTTTATTTTTTCCATCAATGTCGGCTGGAAGGTAACTTCATATAGCTTCTCCTGACTTTCATTGGGTACTCGAACCTCAATCTCCATTCTTTCCAAGTCTTGCGGTAGTTCGTCCGCAATCCGAGCCATATTCAACCTTTCTTTTCTGCTCAAGGCATAAGCCACCACATTGGCTTTACCTGGGTGATTATTAATCGAAAAATCATAATCCTTAATCAAATTCAACCACCTTCTTTGTCTCATGTTCAAAATCCTTCTGCGTGAATATGTACTTCAGGCTCTTATGGCCCGTATAAATATCGCATTTCTCTTCATACAAGTAATGACGCCATAACTTCAGAGCAAACACTATAGCCGCCAACTCAAGGTCATGAACTGGATATTTTTGCTCGTGAGGCTTTAATTGTCTGGAGGCATAGGCGATAACTTTGTCATGTTGCATTAGTACACAACCCAATCCTTTCAAAGAAGCATCGCTATAGATCACAAAGTTTCCCTTCTCATCTGGCAATGCTAATACTAGAGCTGTCACTAACCTCTTTTTCAATTCCTAAAAACTTTCTTCACACTTTTCCGTCCAAACGAACTTCTCATTTTTTATGGTCAACTTGGTTAATGGGGATGCAATCTTTGAGAAATCTTTTACAAACCTTCGATAATATCCAGCTAATCCAAGAAAACTTCTTATTTCCGTCGGAGTCTTCGGTTGCTCCCACCTGGATACGGCTTCAATCTTTACTGGGTCTACTTTGATACCCTCCTTACTCACCACATGTCCAAGAAACTGTACTTCTGTCAGCCAAAACTCACACTTGGAGAAGTTCGTATATAATTGCTTTTCTCTCAATTTCTGAAGGGCAATCCGCAGATGCGTTGCGTAATTTTCTGGATTCTTTGAATATATGAGGATGTCATCAATAAATACAATAACAAACTTATCCAAATACTCCTTATACACCCTACTCATTAGATCCATAAAAGCTGCTGGTGCATTTGTCAATCTAAACGACATCACTAGAAACTCATAATGGCCATACCTTGTTCTGAATGCCGTCTTGGGAATATCTTCAGGCTTTATCTTCAGTTGGTGGTAGCCAGACCTTAAATCAATCTTTGAGAAGTAACACGCCCTCTTAAGCTGATCAAACAAATCGTCGATGCGTGGCAAAGGATACTTATTCTTTATTGTCAACTTATTCAACTCTCGGTGGTTAATGCATAATCTCATACTTCCATCTTTCTTCTTTACAAATAGTACTGAAGCACCCCACGGAGAAATACTGGGTCGAATAACTCCCTTATCCAATAATTCCTGAAGTTGCTTAGCCAATTCTTTCATTTCTATTGGGGCCATCCTGTGTGGAGCCTTAGAAACTGGTTCAGCTCCAGGTATCAAATCAATGGAGAACTCTATCTCTCGATCAGGTGGAAATCCTGGTAATTTTTCTGGAAAAATGTCAGGGAATTCTCTCACTATGGGAATCTCATTCAAAGTAGGGGTCTCTTTCTTCGTATCAACCACATGAGCCAAATATGCCTCACAACCTTTCCGCAACAATCTCTTTGCTTGCATTACTGAAAGGAACTTTTTATCTTGCCTCTCTCATTGATAGCTGATTCTTTTATTATCTGGGGTGTACATAACAACTCTCTTTTTCTTACATTCAATATTCGCCATATATAGAGACAACCAATCCATGACTAGAATAACATCAAAGTCTCCTAACTCGAAAGGTATTAGGTCAACATGGAACATATATCCTCAAATCTCTAAGGAACATTTAGGACAAAATTGACTTACGGGCACTTTATCTTTTTATTAGCCACTTCTACGGTCAAAGGTTCTTCTAAATCTTCCAACATTAATTGCATTTTATTCACACAATTCACAGATATAAGAGATTTGGACGCTCCCGAATCAAACAAAATGTTAACAGGTACAGAATTAAGAGAAAGCGTACCTGCAATCACATCGGAATCATGAACTGGAGATTTTTTAGTCATCTTAAAGGTCCTAGCTCTAGCAGTACTGGTTGCTGGTCCTTGGGACACGCTCCTCCCAACATTACCTTGGGTCACCGACTTCCAATTCCTAGCTATATGTCCCATTTTGCCGCAACTAAAACAAGTTACTCCTTGAGTCTCAGACTTACACTCCATGGAATAATGACCCTTCTGGCCACACTTAAAACAGTTGATATTTTCTCGGCACTATCCACTATGCTTCCTCCCACATGTCTTGCAATCAATCACTGGCTTACTAACCCTTGTCGGTGTTGAGTTAACTAAAGTAGTACTGGGTCTAGCCTGGGAGAAACTCTGCCACTTGAACTTCTTATTCTTATTCTTTCCAAACCAACGCTGGAACTTCCGACTTGCTATTCCTGATTCTGACCTAACAGGTCCACTTTCAAACTTCCTCTTCTTCTCACCCTGCTCCTTTGCAGCTAACCCCTGATCACTTTCTCTCACTAGGGCAGCCTGGACTACCGAAGTATATATCTTGAGTTGTAAAGCTACAACTCCACTCCTTATTTCTGGCTTCAACCCTTGTTGAAACCGCTTCGCTTATTGAGCTTCCGAACTCACGTATTCTGGTGCTATACGGGCCAACTCCATAAACTTCACTTCATATTCCGTAACACTCCTATCTCCTTATTTCAATTCTAAAAATTTCATCTCCATCTGACTCTGGAGACAGTCCAGAAAGTATTTCTCCAAAAACAACTCTATGAATCTGGCCCATGGAACAGGACCTTCTCCTTCTAGGGCTCGCGTAAATTCCCACCAATAATTTGAATCAATCTTCAGGAAATACCTAGCATAATCCGTCTTTAAATCCTCACTCACCTTGGTGAGCGCAAACGCCTTTTCCATCTCCTTTATCCATATCATGGCAGCAACAGGATCTACCTCTCCTTTAAACTCTGGGGGCTTCACTTCCTAGAAGGACTTAAAACTAACACCCTAATTTGCCCCCTCATCTCATGCTGCTGCTGGATTTGCAGTTGCTGCTGTTGGATTTGCCGCTGTTGTTACTGTATGAGCTGCTGTTGCTGCTGTTGTTGTTACTGCTGCTGGAATTGTTGTTGCTGTTGGCCAACTGTGTAGACTGCTGACGCAACAAATTCATCAATTCACTTATGGAAGGATCCCCAGCAGATCTGTTATTGGGTTGAGAGTTCCTCTTTAGTGGCATCTCCTGAAACATGACAGTCATATATAAGAAAATGGATTGCTCCAAGCAATTTATATTTATGCATCAGAAGAGCGTTGCCACTAAGACAATATCCTCATCCCCAGTTTAATTGGATCCATCCGGAGTGAATGATCATAATCTAAAAATGCCAGCAACAGAAGCAACAATAATAGTAACAATAATAATAGCAACGCATAATATATATAAAAGCTAAACAGTAAAATAAAGCAGCTACAATACAATAACCAACAGGAATCCAACTAGTACAACTGTAATCCAACTGAAAAGAAACCATCCGAATACACATCAAAACTGGTTGTCATAGCAGCCTCCGCCTACTACAAACTATCACAACATACTATACATATACAAGGTAAACAACTACAGAGCTCCTGGAAGCCAACTCTGAGCTCTGTATCTCTTTGCTGGAATCCTGGTCTAACCACTCCCACTGCCACCGATGGAACCTAGCTCAAACACTAACCAGTTCACTAGATCCTGATACTGCATAACCCTGAACTCGGAGCTAATGAAACGGTCAATGGATCTAGCCCTCTCAACAGCTATCTGGGTCAATGATCGCACACGGGCCTGCACCTCAGGGGAAGGGGCAGAAATGCCCTGGAAAGGTGCAATGGGTACCTGATCAAGCTGAGCAGCCAATCCCGTGCTCTGATCTCTGATAAAAGAGGTGTTCACCGCTCGGTGAACATGGTAAGAGATCGGTGAAGAAGTACCACTAGGGGCCACATGAGGTACTAGAGGTCTCGTCGAGGAGGAACTGGGACCACAGCCGGGAGGAAAATCCCTAACGGCAGACACATACCTATATACCCAACGGGGACGAGTATTAGGTCCAGGGATGTCTCTCGGCACAAAGGAAGGAACTGATGGAGGAGGCATAGGGGTCTCCTCAACAACAACATCCAGGGTCCTCTCAGAATCTGAGCTATCCGGGTCAGAGGGATTCTCCCGAGATGGAGAACTTGAAATTACAATAGGCCACTGCCAACATAATAAATATACAGGGAAGACACAACCAGGTCAAGGCAATTTTATCAAAACATTTAATAGATGCCAGGGTAATGCCGTCGGAACCCTCGACTGACTCTAAAGGTTTTCTCCCCTATATGAGTTGCTGACTCACACCTTAAATCTCACTTTATCACCTATTAGACACAATCCCTAACCTGGATCAGGGACTTGAACCTGTAGCTCTGATACCAACTGTGACAGCCTCAACCCCGAGGTCAAGAGTTGACATCACCAAACACTAATATCAAAATATAAACCACAAGATTATTATTAATATATACTAACTTGACCCCAAACCAAGATCCGATCCAGGTTCAAGTATGATTCAGGTTCACATTATTACAAACCATTTATTCAACATCTAACACACTCTAACTTTGTTTAGCAACTCATCAGACCGCATGTGGCCTGACAAATAGTACCTCAGAGGAGCCGGGTCTTGAAGGGGCGGGAACACGGGTATGTCTGACTGGTCTTCTAGGCATCTGTGACATATAGACATAACAGGTTGCAAGAGTGAGCATAATCGCTCAGCAGTACCAACATATGAATAATATTATAAAACAGTAACGTAACAATGATAGGAACAAAGCTATAATCATGTCAACAACATTGTATAATGAAAAACTGAGATAAGTGGATATCACTGACTAGCATGCTTTATCAAAACAATGTAGTAGTGTGCTGTGTAAGTACCAGAGTCTAATTTTAGCATGCTATTCACATTTATAAACCCGCTGTATCAACTACTTATACCCTTATGGGAATCGCAAATCCAAATCAGATACGTAACGGATATGTGAAGACAGCTGATCAGGCTATTAACACCAGACGGCTCTAACTGCCATCCCATTTACCTGTTCCAGAACTCAGAGACTAGCTAGGTCTCTGACCTGCTGGACTAATTGGTTATATAGTGCGCGCAACCGAATTAGCCTCTTACGCCACCTCAATAGGCCTACTCTGGCCCCTATGTATCCCATATACAATCATTTTATCCAGTTTTCAAAACTCTTGTACCTATCTCATTTTCAAAATCATTGATTTTACCAGCACACATATGAAATCCAGTTCGTAAATCATTTCATTCGAGATAGGTATCTTTCGAAGTTACTTTTCCCCAAAACAATTTGAAAACAGTGATTTATAACTACAAGGGATACGTAACTTAAACAATTCTATTCCATTACGAGAATAAAACATTTAGATATTCATACGTACTGAACCATAAAAGAATGGTCAGGGGTACTGATAGGAAATAAATAAATCATGATTACGTAGTTAATGTTGCACTAATTACATATGAATTGGGCTGCAAGGCCCAATAAGAAGATGTATGATATTCAGACCAAAAAGGTTAACACATTGATCGGGCCTGATGGACCAGATTAGGCCTGATGGAACAAAGAGGACCCAAAACCCTGATTATTAATTAATTTCGTAATTAATTAATAAGGGAGAAAAACAGCTATTAAGATAAGTCCTAGTGGGGATATAAATCCTTGTAGATCGGCCTCCAAGGAACCTCAAAGGATAAGGAACCAGCTTCCTACTTCCTAGGACTCCAAAGTCCATTCTAATTCAGAGACTTGACCACTAAGTCTGCTATACCAAGTCCAATTCAAGGACAGAAGGGGCCTCACCCCACAGATCATAACTACATTTTTTGACTTGATCCTTGACAATCAACAAGGTACGTAGGCATCTTGTTAAGGCAGATTGAGTCACGAAACACAAGAGTAGTCAAATCGAGCCTCGAAGCTCACATTCCTTAGTAATAAATACAGCAATCATATATCTTAGTTTTTAATCCATACCATTTGGCGCCGTCCGTGGGAAAACACAGTAACAACCATGGCGAGAACACGGAGAACAATTAGAGCTCTGGAGGAAGGAACACCATTGGGGACAACCCAGGTGATTTCGTCAACCGTGGAGATACCTCCTCACTCAACTTATGCACCTACCCAAGGGGAAGCCCAGATAGGGGCAACTCAACCTCAGCCGCAAGGGATGATTCCCCCGGCTATTCAAGGTACGAATCCCCAAGTTCAACAACTACATGCACCTGTTAACTCTCGACCCATTGGGTACGAATATTCAATTGTTGTGACCACTAACCCCGCTTATGGGATGCCCCTTCACCCTGAGGTTGGAGGAAGTGGACATGCTGGACGGAGTGAAGTACGAGGGCGATCGCTCCCCTAAATACGAGGTTTGGCTCCTATCCCCGCGGATCAGGAATTTTATGGTCCTTACACTGAGAGAGACTCCGAATCTTTGGATGATGAAGTATCCCCAAGAAGGAGACGTGCTGGCAAAGAGCTGATGGCTGATGGAAGCCAACATCCTCAAAGCACCCAATGGACGAATCCCCAAGAAGTGCAAGAAAGGATCAGAGCTCATGAGGCTGAGATTCAAAGGCTGAGGCGCGACTTGGAGGCGCACCAGACCACCAGACCCCCAGTACCTCCTAGGGGGAGAAATCCTCCTCCTGTCATAGACCTGGATGGTCCAGTATAGAGAAGGGCTGTTGTCCCAAGGGCTGATCCAAGCAATCTTCTTCCCCTTGGAGATCCTGATGATCCTACTCCGCCCTTCACTGAAGAAATAATGAAAGCCCATATCTCAAGGAAGTTCAAGATGCCGACTATCAAAGCTTATGATGGCACGGGAGATCGCGCTAATCATGTTAGAACATTCTCTAATGCACTGCTGTTGCCGCCCGTGAATGATGCTATTAAGTGTCGGGCCTTTCCTCAAACTCTGTCGGGTATGGCTCAAAGGTGGTATAGTCGCTTGCCCCCAAACTCTATTGGGTCATTCAGAGAATTAAGTCAGGCTTTTATTAAGCAATTCATCAGTGGGAGAGTTCATGAGAAAAGTTCAGCATCTCTTATGAGCATTGTACAGGGAACAAAGGAATCCTAGAGAGACTATCTGAATCGTTTCACAAAGGAAGCTTTCAAAGTCCCAGATCTTGATGATAAGGTAGCCATGATAGCACTGCAACAAGGAACTAGGGATGAGTTTTTTAAGATGTCCTTGGCCAAACATCCCCTTGAAAGCATGTTGCAGCTCCAGGATAGGGCAGGGAAGTATATCAAGGTCGAAGAAAGCATGAGGAAGACCGTAGTGAGTAATGAGCCCACTGGAGGCAAGAAGCGGAAAACTGATCTGGATTATATCGCTAAGGACAAGTATCCTAAAATGAGCAAAACCCTGATTCAAACCCCAAGAAGGGAGGACCTGGGCAAAAGTTCACTGAATACGCTAAGCTGAATGCTCCTAGAAGCCAGATCCTGATGGAAATCAAAAAAGATCGAGATATTCGTTGGCCTAAGCCCTTGAAGGCTGATCCTGCCAAGCTAGATAAGAGCAAGTATTACAGATTTCACAAAGATGTTGGTCATGACACCGATGAGTGTAGACAGCTAAAAGATGAAATAGAGTTCCTCATTCGAAAAGGAAGATTAAAAAAATACACGGGAGAAGGATGGGATAGGAATAACAATGGAAGGATAAACTTTGAAGATCGTAGGTGGGACCAAGACGATCAGGGGCGGAATCCCTAGCCTAGAGGACCGGTTATAAACACAATTTATGGAGGGCCGCGACCTCGAGGGCCTGTGATAAACACAATCTTTGGAGGACCAACTGCTGCTGGATTATCCAGAAACTCCAGAATAGCATATACTAGAGAGGTTATGCATATTATTGGAGAAGCCTCGAAGAGGGCCAGGACAGAAGTAACATTGGCTTTTGATGATTCTGACCTAGAGGGTGTGAAATTTCCTCATAACGACCCGCTGGTCATAACACCGATAATAGGAAATAGCCCGGTCAAGAGGGTCCTTGTGGATAATGGAGCTTTAGTGGATATCTTGCTCCATGATGCCTTTGTAAGGATGGGATATAATGACTCCCAATTGACCCCAACCGACATGTCAATATATGGATTTGCGGGAGTAGAATGTCCCGTAGAAGGAATAATCAAGTTGCCAACCACCATAGGTCAGGAACCAAGGCAAGCAACGTAGATGTTGGACTTTGTGGTGGTAAAGGCCAGTTCAACTTATAATGCTATCATGGGGAGAACAAGGATACATGCCTTCAAGGCAGTCCCTTCTTCCTACCATTCAGTTATGAAGTTTCCCACCCGGAATGGTATTGGAGAAGAGAGAGGAGATCAAAAAATGGCTAGAAGCTGTTATGTAGCCTCCTTGAGGGCAGATGGAGTTGGGGGGGCAGGTTCTTCCTATTGAATCCTGAGAAAAGAGAAAAGCCAGCAGAAGACTTGATTTCAATTTCTTTAGCCCCCGAGAATCCTGAGAGGATGACTTTCATTGGAGCCACACTTGAGGAGCCCCTTAGAGGGAAGTTGGTGAGATTTTTGCAAGAAAATAGTGATGTGTTTGCGTGGTCAGCAGCCGATATGCCAGGCAAAGACCCGGAGCTGATTACTCACAAGTTAAATGTGGACCCAAACCGGAAGACAGTGAAACAAAAGAAAAGAAACTTTGCCCCGAAAAGATAAGAGGCTATAAAATAGGAAGTAGAGAAGCTCTTAGAGGCTGGTTTCATTGAGGAGATTCAATTTCTGGAATGGTTAGCAAAACCTGTAATGGTGAAGAAAGCCAATGGAAAGTGGAGTATGTGTATAGACTTCACTGATCTGAATGATGCATGCCCTAAAGACTGTTTTCCATTGCTAAGAATTGATACTTTGATTGATGCCACTGCTGGGCATGAGATGCCAAGCTTCATGGATGGATTTAGCAAATACAGTCAGATTAAGATGCACAAGGATGACATTCTAAAGGTATCATTCATCACTGACTTTGGTGTTTATTGTTATCTTGTTATGGCATTTGGTCTTAAGAATGCAGGAGCCACCTATCAAAGGTTAGTAAATAAAATTTTTAAGGATCTTATTGGTAAGACTATGGAAGTCTATGTTGATGACATGTTAGTCAAGAGTCTAGTAAAGACTGATCATATAACCCATTTGAGGGAAGCTTTTGAGGTCCTGAGGTACCACAAGATGATGTTAAATCCCACAAAGTGTGCTTTCGGAGTAGGATCTGGAATTTTTTTGGGATTGATGGTCTCCAAGAGAGGGATCGAGGCTAACCCCGATAAAATAAAGGCAATCCTGGACATGGAACCACCAAAAACTGTCAAGGATGTTCAGAATCTCACAGGAAGGGTTGTTGCGCTGGGATGATTCATCTCCAAGTTAGGAGACAAGTGCTTGTCATTCTTCAAGTCACTAAAGAACATTAAGGACTTTGTATGGAATGAGGAAATCCATAAGGCATTCGAAGAATTGAAGAAATATATGGCCCAGGCCCTGTTGTTGGCCAAGCCAGCTTTGAATAAAGTTTTATTCTTGTACTTAGCCGTTTCAGAAAGTGCCTTAAGCGCTGTATTGGTTAAGGAGGAACTGAAAATCCAGAAACCCGTATACTATGTCAGCAAAATTCTGCATGGTGCTGAGTTGAATTATTCAACTATTGAGAAATTTGCTCTAGCCTTGGTGATGGCTTCAAGAAAGTCAAGTCCCTACTTTCAGGCTCATCAAATTGAGGTGCTAACAAATCAGCCCCTGAGAAATATCATTCATAGTCCCAAGGCTAGTGGGAGGTTGATAAAGTGGGCAATAGAGCTGGGAGAGCTGACTTCGTGGTGGAATATACCATAGCCAACCAAGAAGTCGGGGGGGGGCAGGAAGATACCATACCTCAAGACAAGGAAGTTGATAATGGGAACAAAGAGAAGGATGATAAGGAGAAAGAATATTGGGTTCTCTATTTTGATGGAGCATCAAAAACAAACTCAAGTGGAGCAGGATTGGTTTTACAAAGCCCTGATGGGTTCTTGATTGAGTATGCCATGAAATTAGACTTCCCAACCATAAACAATGAGGCAGAATATGAAGCCCTGATAGCTGGCCTCGGCCTAACAGGGACACTTAAAGTCAAAAACTTAAAAGTCCGTGGAGACTCAAAGCTGGTCATATCCCAGGTAAAGGGAGAATTTGAGGCAAGGGATGATACGATGGCTAGGTATGTCCGCCTAGTAAGGGCTGTGATGACCCCATTCAATGAATGCCATGTTGAGCACATTCCAAGGGAGGAAAATGCTAAGGTAGATGCATTATCAAAGTTTGCTTCATCCGAGATAGAAGAAAGTTCAGGAAGTGTGTACTTTCGCGTTTTGAAGACACGGAGCATAGATGTTAAGCTTGTAGCTCATGTAGGCCTGGGGACATCATGGATAGATCCTATTAAGGCCCACATTCAAACCAGTTGGTTGACAAATGATGCTACTGAAGCACGAAAATTAGCTGTTCGGGCACTAAGGTACTCTTTGATAGATGGGATTCGGTACAAAAGATCTTTCGTGGTTCCTTACTGAAGGTGTCTCAGGCCCGATGAGGCACGCTTGGCTCTTGAAGAAGTACATGAAGGTATTTGTGGGCAACACTTGGGGGGCAGGGCCTTGGCTCATAAGATAACCCGTTTAGGATTCTATTGGCCAAAAATGATGGCTGATGCCAAAGAATATGTGAAGAAGTGTGATCGCTGTCAGAAGCATGCACCTGTTGTTAGACAACCCCCCGAGATGCTGACCTCTATCAACTCACCCATTCCCTTTGCTATGTGGGGAATGGATATTCTGGGGCCTTTCCCCATGGCCACGACAGAAAGGAAGTTCCTGATTGTAGCCATGGATTATTTCACTAAGTGGATTGAAGCCAAACCCTTGGCCAAAATTACAACTAAGCAGGTTGCACAATTCTCGTGGGAAAATATTATGTGCCGGTATGGAATTCCCCGTATCCTAATTACC
Source organism: Apium graveolens (assembly GCF_009905375.1). NCBI lineage: Eukaryota > Viridiplantae > Streptophyta > Magnoliopsida > Apiales > Apiaceae > Apium > Apium graveolens. Next base: position 130,254,358 of record NC_133650.1, on the reverse strand, counting down.
GACAACGGAACACAATTCAACAACGAGGAATTCAAGAAGTACTGTGAAGAAAATGAAATTGAGTTATGGTTCACCTCTGTGGCTCACCCGCAAGCCAATGGGCAAGCAGAGGTAGCAAATCGAATAATCCTGGATGGACTAAAGAAAAGGATCGAGAAATCGAGGAATAATTGGGTGGATGAGATACTTCCAATATTATGGGCCTATAGGACTACCTGTAGAGTCACGACTGGAGCAACTCCCTTCATGTTAGCATATGGGGCAGAAGCAGTTGTTCCCGTGGAGATATCTCATTCCTCTCCCAGGATTCAAGCTTTCAATACTGAGGAAAATGAGGAAGGAAAAAGGTTAGCTCTGGACTTAATTGATGAAGTGCGAGATAAGGCACATGCGAAGATAGTAGAATATCAGAAAAAGGCTTCATTCTACTACAACCTAAGGGTTAAAGAAAGGTTTTTCAAACAAGGTGACCTAGTCTTGAGGAAGATAGAAGCTTCTGGTGTAGGACAGAAAGGGAAGCCTACCCCGAATTGGGAAGGGCCATACAAAGTCAAGAGTGTTCAAGGTAGAGGAACCTACAAGATGGAGACTATGGATGGTTTTGAAGTCCCGAGAACTTGGCATGCACAAAACCTGAAGGTTTACTATGTGTAGGGAAACTGAATACGATTCTCACTTGTCAAGAAGACATGTAGGTTGAAAAGCACCTTAAAGCTTTGCTTGCTTAGGATTTATATGTTCTAGTTTTATTTTGAGGTTTATTAAAGAATCATGTAAGGGATGAATCCCAAACAATTTATGAAAATTCATAAAGTTTTCGAAATATGTTTGAATGCAAGGCAAGTAAAACCAAATACGTGAAATGCAAGCATAAAATCTGATAAATAAAGTAGATCAAATAAATATTACAAGAGTTTGATAAATTCTCGAAAATAAGATGAAGTAAACAAGCTACGCAGGGCTGGAAAAGCTTTAAGGAGCTGAGGTGCCCTCGGCATCCATATCGTCGTCCCCTCCGCTCTCGCTAGATGTCTCTGTCATCTCGGAGGAGGAAGAGCTGTCGTCCTTAGCAGGCCTGAAAGAAGACTCGGGAGGAGGAAGAAGCGGGTCCTGAGGGACGTGATCCGAGACAACTACTCTAGTACGAAACCTCTGTAACAAAGCCTCGTCATCAGGGCAGACATAGTCCGCCGGGTTAATATCAGGACAAGCCTCGTTCACGGTCCCAAGGGCCATGTCCCAACCAGTCCTAAAAAACCCGGGGAAGACTGAGTCATCCCTTATCCTCATGGACTGGGCAAACTCCTCCGAGTCCAGGTAGTTATCTATAGCTTTATCCTTCTCTGCCCGAAGCACCACCAGCTCGGTGTTAGATTCTCCGAGTTCTTCCTCCTTATGCTTGAACTTCTTCTTTAGAGCAGCATACTTCTTTTGCTGCCTCCTGAGGGCATTGTCGGCCTTGTCAGAAGCCCGCTTCCATGACTCGGCTTACCTCACGGCACCTTGAAAATAGGCTTTGGACTGAAATAAAACAATTAACAAAGTGTAAGGAAGGAAAATGCTACAAGTAAGAAAGATAAGTTCAAAAAAAAGGGTGGCATACCGAAGCCAGAGACTGAGCTCCCATGAGCTTTATCCTCTCAATATCAGGGGTGGCCACCACATCAGTAAAATCCTTGGGAGTCACGCCATGGTAAGACCAATCCCAAGCATGCTTCGTGGATCCAACCACGGTATCTTCTCGGCAGAATCCCCAGAGAGGCTGGAAGGCACCTGTAGCAGCAGCAGCAGCAGTAGTAATAGGAGCACTGTGGCCCTCAGCTCCCTCAGCTGAAGCCTCTCCCATGGGCTCCTTGTGTTTCCTCAAGAAGATAGGCTCCGTGGCCTTTCCTCAAGTGTCCAGGCCTGCAAGGCGAGCTTTCTTCATTCTAGCAGTTTCCTCAACAAGGGGCACGTTCTCCTCGTTGATCTCCTTGGCAGCTGCAAGACAAGATAAAAAACAAAATAAGTGGTGTCAATAATGCATGAAATGAAATAAAATTGAGAAGGGAAGAAAAATACCCTGTTGAGAAACAGAGGATAGTCCACATGAATGAGGTAGAATTCCTCTAAGAGAGTCCAGCTGGTAGTAGTGCCGTCATCCCGAGTTAGCTCATTATAAATATTAGTTTCCTCGGGAGTTAAGTGAATGGATTTGAGGCTACCATCACTAACCTTCCCGAAGGAAGATCTGAATAGTGTGCCCCAGTCGCCATTCTCCCAACGTAACCTGACAAAACTATTTCTCCAATTTTGGTTATTATCAAGAATGGAGGCGCCGTTAAAGATATGCTTACATTTGGGTCTTTGTTTGACATAGACCCAACCACAATTACCATAAGCGCTATTGTAACATTGAAAAACCTTCCTAAAAACAGCTACAGAAAGGGGAAAACCTTCCCTAAGGCAGCAAACCATAAAACATAAAATGTTCCTCCAAGCGTTTGGAGGAAGCTAACATGGGTTGATTTGTAAATCGGCTAAAAGATGAGGAATGAAGGGATGAAAAGGGAACCTAAGCCCAGCATCGAGGGCATCTGTGTAAATAAAAAGAGTGTCGGGTTTCCAGTGGCAAATACGGCACCACCAGAAACTGGAACTAATCTAAGAGGAGGAAGGACGTTATAACGTGCATTTAGTTTATCGAAATTAATGTTGTGCCAAGTGTTACAATGATTAAAAGAATCGAGATGTGCAGTAGAGGGATATTCATCCCCTCTAGTGTTAATCATATCGATTAAAGACATGTATGAAGAACAGATTTCGATATCCTTACCTCATTTTGAAGCCGAGGCTATCTTGGCCGCCCTCTCGGAATTCTTGTCAGCCATTAGTAAAGCTGGGAAAAACCTGGAAACTTTGAAAGGAGGGGAGGCTGGAAAACTAAGAAAGGAGTAGAGAGTTGTGAGGATAGAAAAGAAATGTGAAGTGGAGAGTGGTGAGTGTGAATGAAAACACACTCCTCCCACCTTTATATAGGAGGAGAAAAGGGAAAATGGGCCTAGAAAAGCCCATTTGGGCCCAAGTTCAGGAACATTCTGGAATGCTCTACAGAATGTTGGAAGAATTTTGGAAATTTTCTAGAAAAATCCAGAAAGTTTTGGAAAAATTAAATAAAAACCTCTAAATTCCAGAAGATTCTGGAAATTTGGCTTAGAAAATGGAAGCTCAGCCCAAGAATTATTGGGCATTAGGTACAAAAAACCCAACTCAGAAAAGCCAAGTGTTCAGGCCCAGGATTAATAAAAGCAATGTGCCCAAAGATCAGCCCAACAAAAACAGCCCAACAAAGGGGCCAATTAGTTGAAAAAAAACCCAAGGCCCAGTACCAAGGCCCAAAAACAAAAAGCCCTGTTTGAGGCCCAAATGATTTTTAAGAAAAAAAGGGTGGAAAAGGAGCCTAGTTAAAAACAATGGGCCAATTGCAAAACCTAGATGGACCTAGAAAAATGGGCCCAAAATTTTGCTATTGAAGCCCATAAAAAAGAAGGCTGCTAAAAACAGGCCCAAAAAAGGGGTTGGCCCAAAAGAATCCAGCCCAGATTTAAGGGCCCAAATCCAAATTACAAAAATATATGCAAAAAATTAATCTTTTTAAGACCCATTTGACCAGGAAATAAAATGAAATCCTGATCGAAGCTCCTAAGGTCGAAATCCTGTCGATCAGGGCTGAAAAATGGCCTTAATTCGACCAAAATTGAGATCCATTCGACCAGGAAACACAAAGGAATTCTGGTCGAAATTGTTGAGGTCGAAATCCTGTCGACCTGGGCAACCGAGAGAAGGCTAATTCGGTCAAAAACAGAGAATCCTGACCGAAAGGGAAGAAAAATCTTGGTCGAAGATTTCTACTGAAAAAAATAAATATAGGAGAAAATCCTGGCCGAAATTCGACCAGGACTCCTGATCGAAAGTGCCCTCCTCGAAATACCGTCGACCAGGGCTGAATGAAGGATAATTCGACCAGGATCCTGGTCGAATGGGATTCCTGGTCGAAATATGTATTAAAAAAAAGAAGAGGAAAAAGGGGGAAGAAAAAGAAGAAAAATTCCTGGAAAATTACAGAAAAATAAGGAAATTCCTTAAAATATTTTATGTAAAACGTTAATATTTTCAGAAAATAAGGAATAAATCCAGAAAATTAAGGAAAAATCCCAGAATTAAGGGAAAAATTCCTGGAAATTAAGAAAAAATCCCAGAATTAAGGGAAAATTTCCTGGAAATTAAGGAAAAATCCCAGAACTAAGGGAAAAATTCCTGGAAATTAAGGAAAAATCCCAGAATTAAGGGAAAATCCCTGGAAATTAAGGAAAAATCCCAGAATTAAGGGAAAAATCCCAGAATTAAGGGAAAAATTCCTGAAAATTAAGATAATTCCTAAATAAGAAAATCGTTGTAAATGTGTAGGTCGCTACACACTTTATGCAAAAATGATACCCTGTAAGGGAACGAATGAACTTAACTTCTGCGAAACCTAGTCAATGTTTCCCAAAAGTTGGGGGGCAAATGATAGGGAATAAATAAATCATGATTACGTAGTTAATGTTGCATTAATTACATATGAATTGGGCTGCAAGGCCCAATAAGAAGATGTATGATATTCATAACAAAAAGGTTAACACGTTGATCAGGCCTGATGGACCAGATCAGGCCTGATGGAACAAAGAAGACCCAAAACCCTGATTATTAATTAATTTCGTAATTAATTAATTAATTAATAATGGAGAAAAACGGCTATTAAGATAAGTCCTAGTGGGGATATAAATCCTTGTAGATCGGCCTCCAAGGAACCTCATAGGATAAGGAACCAGCTTCCTACTTCCTAGGACTCCAAAGTCCATTCAAATTCAGAGACTTGACCACTAACTCTCCTATACCAAGTCCAATTCAAGGACTTCCAACATCTATATAAGGGGCCTCACCCCACAGATCAGAACTACGTTTTTTGACTTGATCCTTGGCAATCAGCAAGGTACGTAGGCATCTTTTTAAGGCAGATTGAGTCACGAAACACAAGAGCAGTCAAATCGAGCCTCGAAGCTCACGTTCCTTAGTAATAAATACAGCAATCATATATCTTAGTTTTTAATCCATAACAAGTACTTTCCTTGCAACGCTTTACAAAAACCTAAGTAGCTTTCACGCTGACTGCGGTCTTGGTGAAACTCGATTGGGATCTACAAATACAAAGTATCCTAATCAGTTATACTGACATGCTGGATATCCTCAAATCCTAATAACCCAATCCGATAACCCGACTCGTATAGCTATTATGCACATAATCACGTAATCACGTAATCCGAACACAAATAGGGGTAACACGTCTAATATAAATAAGTACATTTTAAAATAAATTTTTAGAAAATTTTGGCAGCAACTCCTTTGTTTATAAGCCTACTCGTCGATTACAATCGACGTCAACAATCACAACAAGTCACAATCTCATCACAATGTCAATTCCATAATCTCATAATTATTTTTGTACAATTCCCAAAATACAATTTATTTTCGAAAACATTTTATTTATTTATACAATTTAGGACTCAGAACAACGTCATCACCGTCCACCATCCGCTCGTAACTAGTCATCACGGTACAGAGTCAAAATTCTCAGGGTACCTGATAATTCGAATTCCAACCAAAAATTTCACCGATTAATTACTGAAATTTTTCCCGTATAAATTCATTTTTATCACAAATATGACTTAAAATTCCCTGCAATACATAAATTATAATTAAGAATCTGCACAGT